>NW_028241038.1:0-112113 GCF_964263255.1 Lissotriton vulgaris | reverse complement strand
AATAGGAGGGGAAACCACATATGCAGGCCGGTACACAGACAAAATATCGAGTTTTAAATTTCGATATACAATTATATCGAAGTTTAAATATCGATGGGACATAATATAGAAGGTAAGTAATAGCGACAGTCTTAATATCGATATTAGTATGATATTAGTAATATCGAAGTTTTAAATATCGATGTCAATAATATCGAAATAAATAATTTCGATGTTACTAATATCGATTTTTAAATACATTTTGTGTATATTATATAGTATTTATTATGTTTTATTATTTATTTTTAATGTAATTTAATTAAATATTGTCTTTTAGTACTGTAGCGGGTTGTGGGTTTATAGGGGAATAGGGTGGGAAGTAATTTAATTATGTTAAATTAATTATTAATCAGTAGGAATTATTAATTAGTTAATTGAGAATTAATTTTTAATTAATTTTAATTAATTGATTAATTGATAAATATGTTCTGTAGCGGGTTATGGGTTTATAGGGGAATGGGGTGGGAAGTAATTTAATTATGTTAAATTAATTATTAATTAGTAGGAATTATTAATTAATTAATTGAGAATCATTTGTAAATAGATTTAATTAATTGATTAATTGATAAATATGTTCTGTAGAGGGTTATGGGTTTATAGGGGAATAGGGTTGGAAGTAATGTAATAATGTTTAAATAATTATTAATTAGTAGGAATCATACATTAATTAAAAATAATTGGTAATTATATTTAATTATTTTGGTAATTATTTTTAATTAATTGATAAATATGTTCTGTAGTGGGTTATGGGTTTATAGGGGAATAGGGTGGGAAGTAATTCCATTATGTAGAATTAATTATTAATTAGTAGGAAGCATACATTTATTTTTATTAATTGTTAAATAAATTTAATTAATTGGTAATTAATTTTAAATAATTAATTAATTGATAGATGTAATTTATAAGTATGTAATTTAAACCCCTACGCTATCCAACACTTTCCCTACTGTTGCACTCTCTGGAGTTGGAATAGTAATTGTTACCCCTACGCTATCCAACACTTTCCCTACTGTTGCACTCTCTGGAGTGGGAATAGTAATTTTTACCCCTACGCTATCCAACACTTTCCCTACTGTTGCACTCTCTGGAGTTGGAATAGTAATTGTTACCCCTACGCTATCCAACACTTTCCCTACTGTTGCACTCTCTGGAGTGGAAATAGTATTTGTTACCCCTACGCTATCCAACACTTTCCCTACTGTTGCACTCTCTGGAGTTGGAATAGTAATTGTTACCCCTACGCTATCCAACACTTTCCCTACTGTTGCACTCTCTGGAGTGGAAATAGTATTTGTTACCCCTACGCTATCCAACACTTTCCCTACTGTTGCACTCTCTGGAGTTGGAATAGTAATTGTTACCCCTACCCTATCCAACACTTTCCCTACTGTTGCACTCTCTGGAGTTAGAATAGTAATTTTTAATCCTACGCTATCCAACACTTTCCCTACTGTTGCACTCTCTGGAGTTGGAATAGTAATTGTTACCCCTACGCTATCCAACACTTTCCCTACTGTTGCACTCTCTGGAGTGGAAATAGTAATTTGTACCCCTACGCTATGCAACACTTTCCCTACTGTTGCACTCTCTGGAGTTGGAATAGTAATTGTTACCCCTACGCTATCCAACACTTTCCCTACTGTTGCACTCTCTGGAGTTGGAATAGTAATTTTTAACCCTACGCTATCCAACACTTTCCCTACTGTTGCACTCTCTGGAGTTGGAATAGTAATTTTTAATCCTACGCTATCCAACACTTTCCCTACTGTTGCACTCTCTGGAGTTGGAATAGTAATTGTTACCCTGACGCTATCCAACACTTTCTCTACTGTTGCACTCTCTGGATTGGGAATAGTAATTTTTACCCCTACGCTATCCAAAACTTTCCCTACTGTTGCACTCTCTGGAGTAGGAATAGTAATAGTTACCCCTACGCTATCCAACACTTTCCCTACTGTTGCACTCTCTGGAGTTTGAATAGTAATTTTTAACCCTACGCTATCCAACACTTTCCCTACTGTTGCACTCTCTGGAGTGGGAATAGTAATTGTTACTGCTACGCTATCCAACACTTTCCCTACTGTCGCACTCTCTGGAGTGGGAATAGTAATTTTTACTCATACGCTATCTAAAATGTATTTAGCTTTTTTATTAGTATTATGTTGTTATTAATTGTTATTTATGTGAATTTTTTATGTAAATAAATGTATTAGTAATTTATTACATTTTTATTTGTTTTTAAGTTATGACAATAATTAATTTAGAGTTATTATTAATGAAAAATATATTATGTATTATATATGTATTAATATTAATTTGTATTACATTATGTAATAATTTTAAATATTATAGTTCATTTTTAAATATGTTTATTACATTTATAAGTATAATTTTGTTAATATTACATTTTTATTATATAAAAAAAAACGATATTTTACAAAAAACGATATTTTTGTCATTCTATATTTTATTTTCGATATTTTTGTACTTACCTTGTTAGGGATAGGATTCCTATATTTTTGACTTCAATATTTTTGTTCCGATATTTTTGTATTTCGCTATTTTTGATTTCGATATTTTGTCAGACATTCCCATCTGGACCCAGCGCATTCCCCCGGGCTGTGGCCAGGAAAGCTTTGTACACCTCATCTGTGCTAAAGTGCAGCGTTGCGCTAACTGAGCTGGGGTCCCATTGTACATCGGGCCCTTCTAAATCGTCACCACTATACATTCAAAGTGCTGAACCCATCGCTCCGAGGCTATAGTACATTCTCTACTGGAACTAGCTGTATAAGAAAAAAGGGGACTGTTGAACACAGCCCAACACTTTGTGCTATCTGACAGTACATTTGCCTGCCCAAAAGCCTCCCAAGCCTGCTCCCTAATTGAGTTCTTCCTCTGTTGGATTGCAAATTTATAGGCCCTCCTACAAGTCCTCACTGCAGCCTCATCCCTCGGAACTTGTTTTAGTGCCAACAATAGGTTTCTATGGGCCTTAGAGCATTTACTGTCAAACCACCTATTTTCCTTGGCACTTTTAGACCTGCTCATAGTGGTTTAACTATCTGCTTAGTTAGCTTGTCAAAAGCATCTAAAACAACTCTGTCCTGCACTGTAGTATCCATACCTATTGCGATCTCTGCTGTGCACTCAACATACAAATTGTCAAGGAATGTCTCAGGTATCACCTTCTCCCACTTCAGCCTGCACATTTGGACTTTAGTGCTAATGACAGAATTTGCAATGTTACTACCCTCCCCTCCATGTAGAGCGGAGGAGGAAACCAGTTCAAGCATAAGAGGGTTGTGATCGCTATGGGTGCTCCAGGGCACACTCAGCTTGTGGGCTGTAGAAACTAACGGTGCAGAGAGCGGGAAACATCCTTTACAACGCAACTTTTACCACGCAGTGCTTTTACATCGCAACTTTTACAACGCAAACCATTACAACGCATTGCGCTGGGGGGGCGCTCTAGGATAGGGAACAGATTTAATTTTCTATCCAACATTTTCCCTACTATCCACGTGGACTGGAGTTGGAATAGTAAATTAAACTATTCACTATCCAGCACCCCTCAACACTATGCGTTGTAAAGGCATGCGTTGTAAAAGTTGCGATGTAAAAGCATGCGATGTAAAAGCATGCGATGTAAAAGCATGCGTTGTGATGACATACATCCACAGAGGATTCAGAAAAGGGGTGGTGATGAACAGAGTGTCTGAATTGAGCAGACCACTCTTACCCAGTCCAAAGATCAGGGCTTGATCCATCACCGTTATTTATCTCACTGCCCCATCCCAGCTCAGAACCTGGCTATATGCAAATCAGTCTGTCCCTGGCCCAGTGCATCATGGGAAAAGGGTAGACTAAACTACCAAGCCAATTCTTCACCAGAAAGGAGACAAGCTACCGGGGACCGGTTTCTGGCATTTCAGCCGTCTTCGGCCCGGCTTGCTTGAATTCTGATGGAGCAGTGAGAAAGGGACTCATGTCTGAGTATACCCTGCCACACCTATAGTGGCCAAAAACGATTCAGAAAAGGGGGTGGTGATGAACAGAGTGTCTGAATTGAGCAGACCACTCTTACCCAGTCCAAAGATCAGGGCTTGATCCATCACCGTTATTTATCTCACTGCCCCATCCCAGCTCAGAACCTGGCTATATGCAAATCAGTCTGTCCCTGGCCCAGTGCATCATGGGAACAGGGCAGACTAAACTACCAAGCCAATTCTTCACCACAAAGGAGACAAGCTACCGGGGACCGGTTTCTGGCATTTCAGCCGTCTTCGGCCCGGCTTGCTTGAATCCTGATGGAGCAGTGAGAAAGGGACTCATGTCTGAGTATACCCTGCCACACCTATAGTGGCCAAAAACGATTCAGAAAAGGGGGTGGTGATGAACAAAGTGTCTGAATTGAGCAGACCACTCTTACCCAGTCCAAAGATCAGGGCTTGATCCATCACCGTTATTTATCTCACTGCCCCATCCCAGCTCAGAACCTGGCTATATGCAAATCAGTCTGTCCCTGGCCCAGTGCATCATGGGAACAGGGCAGACTAAACTACCAAGCCAATTCTTCACCAGAAAGGAGACAAGCTACCGGGGACCGGTTTCTGGCATTTCAGCCGTCTTCGGCCCGGCTTGCTTGAATCCTGATGGAGCAGTGAGAAAGGGACTCATGTCTGAGTATACCCTGCCACACCTATAGTGGCCAAAAACGATTCAGAAAAGGGGGTGGTGATGAACAGAGTGTCTGAATTGAGCAGACCACTCTTACCCAGTCCAAAGATCAGGGCTTGATCCATCACCGTTATTTATCTCACTGCCCCATGCCAGCTCAGAACCTGGCTATATGCAAATCAGTCTGTCCCTGGCCCAGTGCATCATGGGAACAGGGCAGACTAAACTACCAAGCCAATTCTTCACCAGAAAGGAGACAAGCTACCGGGGACCGGTTTCTGGCATTTCAGCCGTCTTCGGCCCGGCTTGCTTGAATCCTGATGGAGCAGTGAGAAAGGGACTCATGTCTGAGTATACCCTGCCACACCTATAGTGGCCAAAAACGATTCAGAAAAGGGGGTGGTGATGAACAGAGTGTCTGAATTGAGCAGACCACTCTTACCCAGTCCAAAGATCAGGGCTTGATCCATCACCGTTATTTATCTCACTGCCCCATCCCAGCTCAGAACCTGGCTATATGCAAATCAGTCTGTCCCTGGCCCAGTGCATCATGGGAACAGGGCAGACTAAACTACCAAGCCAATTCTTCACCAGAAAGGAGACAAGCTACCGGGGACCGGTTTCTGGCATTTCAGCCGTCTTCGGCCCGGCTTGCTTGAATCCTGATGGAGCAGTGAGAAAGGGACTCATGTCTGAGTATACCCTGCCACACCTATAGTGGCCAAAAACGATTCAGAAAAGGGGGTGGTGATGAACAGAGTGTCTGAATTGAGCAGACCACTCTTACCCAGTCCAAAGATCAGGGCTTGATCCATCACCGTTATTTATCTCACTGCCCCATCCCAGCTCAGAACCTGGCTATATGCAAATCAGTCTGTCCCTGGCCCAGTGCATCATGGGAACAGGGCAGACTAAACTACCAAGCCAATTCTTCACCAGAAAGGAGACAAGCTACCGGGGACCGGTTTCTGGCATTTCAGCCGTCTTCGGCCCGGCTTGCTTGAATCCTGATGGAGCAGTGAGAAAGGGACTCATGTCTGAGTATACCCTGCCACACCTATAGTGGCCAAAAACGATTCAGAAAAGGGGGTGGTGATGAACAGAGTGTCTGAATTGAGCAGACCACTCTTACCCAGTCCAAAGATCAGGGCTTGATCCATCACCGTTATTTATCTCACTGCCCCATCCCAGCTCAGAACCTGGCTAAATGCAAATCAGTCTGTCCCTGGCCCAGTGCATCATGGGAACAGGGCAGACTAAACTACCAAGCCAATTCTTCACCAGAAAGGAGACAAGCTACCGGGGACCGGTTTCTGGCATTTCAGCCGTCTTCGGCCCGGCTTGCTTGAATCCTGATGGAGCAGTGAGAAAGGGACTCATGTCTGAGTATACCCTGCCACACCTATAGTGGCCAAAAACGATTCAGAAAAGGGGGTGGTGATGAACAGAGTGTCTGAAGTGAGCAGACCACTCTTACCCAGTCCAAAGATCAGGGCTTGATCCATCACCGTTATTTATCTCACTGCCCCATCCCAGCTCAGAACCTGGCTATATGCAAATCAGTCTGTCCCTGGCCCAGTGCATCATGGGAACAGGGCAGACTAAACTACCAAGCCAATTCTTCACCAGAAAGGAGACAAGCTACCGGGGACCGGTTTCTGGCATTTCAGCCGTCTTCGGCCCGGCTTGCTTGAATCCTGATGGAGCAGTGAGAAAGGGACTCATGTCTGAGTATACCCTGCCACACCTATAGTGGCCAAAAACGATTCAGAAAAGGGGGTGGTGATGAACAGAGTGTCTGAATTGAGCAGACCACTCTTACCCAGTCCAAAGATCAGGGCTTGATCCATCACCGTTATTTATCTCACTGCCCCATCCCAGCTCAGAACCTGGCTATATGCAAATCAGTCTGTCCCTGGCCCAGTGCATCATGGGAACAGGGCAGACTAAACTACCAAGCCAATTCTTCACCAGAAAGGAGACAAGCTACCGGGGACCGGTTTCTGGCATTTCAGCCGTCTTCGGCCCGGCTTGCTTGAATCCTGATGGAGCAGTGAGAAAGGGACTCATGTCTGAGTATACCCTGCCACACCTATAGTGGCCAAAAACGATTCAGAAAATCCACAGAGAGCATTATAAAATCAATGCTACCAGAGCAACCCCTACATATATAGGTCGGACCAGAAGCGTTTGCTCCCGCTTGCTCTAAGCAGCACAGGTTATTAGCTGAAAGGAGCTCGTCTAAGTGAGTGCCTGATTCTGAGTGCTCAAAATGTGTGGCCAGTGGTAAGAAATCGACATGGCCCTTTACGGAAGTACAATTAAGGTGACATTGATGTGTATTAAACTCACCTAAAATTATGACCTCATAGTAAGAGTGTTTCCTCTCCCCTTAATGTTCGAGAAACCCCTCTAAGGCTACTAAATGTTTGATCTCAAACTTCTAGTAAAGGAGTTATAAAAATTAACTACTAGCAGGGCAGGATCATTCTTGAATAACAGCTCCACTGGTAACAGATGGGGTGAATGACAAACTATCATTCTAGTTTTACATGTTAGTTCAAGTGAGACCAGTAAAAGAGGACCCCCCTTGGCTCTACCCACTATTGAAGAGGTTGCACACTTAAAAAAACGAGGTGAAGCCACACAGAAAAAAGCTCTCAGTAGTATCCCATGTTTCCTGTAAAGCAATTAAATGGCAACATAGGAGGGACCTCGGCTATAGCACAACATCTTTTTTGGACCTTAGACCTGCAATATTCCAAGACAGGATTTTCAAACAGGAAATAAATTGACGTGCCCATAACATTGGTTCCTTTGACGTATCTTCACAACATTTTCCCCAAAAAAGCGACCCACTGTTTCGAGCTGTTAATGGAAAGTTTCGGGGTTATTCGTCAAGAGGTGGCAGAGGAAAAGGGGGGGGGGGGAATAAGTTGGTTTCCCATGTTAAGTCCCACAGGGTTTCTGAACACATACTATAGCCCGAACTGTTGAAAGGAATTACAATATTTACAGGAAGCAGTGGTGGTATACAGGGTAGCACATCAATTCTAAAGAATAAAACTGGTTCATTCCCTATAAGTTCATTAATGATGGTGCCTTTGAAGGTAACCGGAAAACGACACCCCACTACCACGGATGTCACAATTGGGGAGTTCTAAAGAATTCCCCTGTTAAACTATACACAATAGTTTTACCTCAGCACTCCTAAATTTCGTGTTTCCATTCATGTGTAGTAAAGCATAACTCCTGATCCCAACTCAATGTAGCAACTCACAGGAAAAAAATACATTTGAGAAAGTTAATTATGCAAAAGAAGAAGTCCTATTTATTTCTTATTGACAATATATCATACTAAAAGTAGTATTCAAATATACAGTGTACAAGTGGACCAATAGCAAAAATAATTTTATATCCTGTGATACTGTTTACAATTCAACACGTAGAGGTCTCATTCTTGAACCTTCTTAGTTGGTATGTGAAGATGGCAGCCGCCATGTGTTTCATTACAAAAGTAACTTCTTCAAGCCTTATGTTCGTATAATTGTGAACTCTTTTGTAAATGGTCAACCCACAGTGATAAGCTAAAAATATAGTCTGAAACGGCGATCCTGAAAGTCACAGTTGCAGATATCTGTTAATTCAGTTTCTGAGCATCCACATTCAATCAAAGTGGACCCGAGAGACGATATATCCAGCCTCCAGTATTGGGCAAATTACGAAGGGTACATTTCTGGCCCGTTACTTCTGTACACTAAATTAGAAGTTTGCAAACACCCACTCAGACACTGACACACTCACTCACAGATTTCTCAGAGGCTCATCCACCCACTTAGACACTCACGTATCCAATCACAGATTAACTCAGACACTAATGTACCCACTCTCATACCCACTCAGACACTTTTGCACCCACTCACAGAGCCACTCAAACACTCACGCACCAACTCACAAATCCACTCAGATACTCATGCAGCCAATCACACAGGTACTCAGAAGCACACACCCACACTCGCAAACCCACCCAGACACTGATGCAAGCACTCACAGACCCATAATAACACTCTTGTACTCACTCACAGATCCAGTTAGGCATTCATGCTACCACTCACAGACTCACTCACACACTCATGCACCTACTCACAGACCCACTCAGACACTGACACACCCACTCAAAGACACACAGAGACTCTCACATACCAACTGACAGACCCACTCAGACACTGACACACCCACTTATAGACCCACTCAGATACTAATGCACCCACTCATATACTCATGCACCCACTCACAGACGAACTCATACACCCATGCACCCACTCACTGACCCACTTACACAGTCACACACCCAATCACCCACCCACTCAGACACTAATGCACCCACTCTTAGACCCACGCAGACACTCTTGCACTCGCTCACAGACCCACTCAGAGACTCATGCTCCCATGCACACACCCACTTAGACAGTCAAACAGCTACTCACAGAGCCATTGCCCGATGCACAGAGTCAAACCAGAGTTACGAATTCGAAATGTGCTGTTGTGTATTAAATGTGTACTTTAAGTTTGTGAATTCACAATGGATTTGAGATTCAAAAAATATTTTAGAAAGGAATGTCATAACAAAATGAAGCAGTGTTTTGGAAATGGGGTGCTCTGAAAAGACAAACAAAATAGGTATGCAGTTCCTAACAGGACAAGGGGGTCAAGGTCAGCTAAGTGGGGGAATGTCTAGATTAAATGGTGGAAAGAAAGAGGGATTTCTCCTTTTGGAAAAAGGGCCCTCATACACCCAGCCAGCTGGGTGTCATGCTTCATCATTCTGAAAAGACCGCTTGTGTTTATTGTTTGTAAATTCTAACTACACATAAAATGTAAAGCAGTCTTCAAGTTGCTAAGGAACACCCTGTTGCCTTTCTCTGTGAAGTGAACTCCATTACTTCTATATATACCCTTCATGTCAAAGTGTAAATTGTTGTTATAGATGGTGGCCATGTTATGGTCTCTGAGGAATGCAAAAACAGTTTTATTTCCATGTTCCTGGCTTTGTCTATATGTGGACATAATTCATTTGACCAAGTTAGTTTAAGGGAAAAGTACCATTAACACCTTGCATGCTCAGCTCAGCTCGTCATGAGGCACGGTGTCGCTGTGCTCATGACGAGCTGAGCTCGTCATGACCGCCTCTGCGCTCCAACGAGGGGATAATTCCTCTGCTGTGCTGAGCGTTCTAAGAAACAGGCGTGGTCATGACGAGCTCACCGTGCAGCGTGATGGGCTGAGCTCGTCACTAGCACCGCGGGTGAAATAGCCCCGTAGCGAAGGGCTTATTTGACCAAAGGTATCCTTCATTAGGATTTCCACTCCTACCCCAGTAAGTGTGCCTAGGACATTGACACTACAGTGCACAATCATGAGGTCTGCATGTTGGCAATCGCAAATGCTTTCAACAAAAGGCAACAATTGATGACACTTTAATCCTCTCTGGCCAACCCAAATAATGTCCTCATTAGGCAAACCCAAGTCCCTGTCAATGCCAGTCTCTCTGGCCCACAACACAAAGCTATGACCCACCGTCCACATTCTAACCATTTTGAAAGCAAGGAGTAGCACACCTGAGAAGGCTGAAGCTGAATGAGACAGTTTTCAGACTGAAAGGTAGTTAAAATGGAGTACAGGACCTGTTTTAACAAACACATATATATTTGATTGGATGGTGTACATAAACAGGTAGCTAAAATTAGATAGTAATTTTCAAGCGAAAGTAAGTAGATTTGTGATTGGTTCTGGAAAGATGAAAAATGTTCTGCTATATTCAATATGCTTTTATTTGCAAGCAGTCAACCATATCTGCTACAGTTGAACTAGAAGCTTATATGCTGCTTATGGAAAATGTTGTGAACTTTTGACCTACTGGTACAAGAGAGATTCTAAAGGGGGCCGCTAAGGAAACTGAGCTAAAACAGAGTAGGGGGAAGGGTTGTAAAGAGACTGTAATTATAAAATTGAAAAAAGAATGTTTTAGATAGTTTGCTATTCATAAAATGCTTCTTTTCTAAATCACTACTACTTGAAAAAGTTAAATACAAATGCAAATTCATAGTAGTAGAATGTTAAAAGGTGTAATGGACTCCCATTGAGATTCACAAATCCATCGTGAAGTTACACGAGTGTCGCAATGCATTTGTGAATCTGTCCACAATCACAACTAGATTGGGTTACTCAACAGGAGACTAAGAACGGGTTAAAAAGAACTGACCATCCAGAAGTGGAATATCAAAACAAAAATACAGGCAAGATTATGATTTAATAAGAACATCAGTATCAATAAAACAAGCATTGGAAATGCAATAGGTCTCGCAGCATTAGAGTTAGTGCTTTTAGAATTGTTTATGGGTTTTTTTGTAAATCTTTAGCATTTTTGTTTCCTGTAGCCAATGCTAAAGAATTACAAATAAAAAAAGCCATAAACAATTCTAAAAGCTCTAACTCAAATGCTCCGAGACCTATTGCACTGTGTGAGGGTGAGGGGTTGAGGGTGAGTGAGGGTGAGTGAGGGTGAGTGAGGGTGAGTGAGGGTGAGTGAGGGTGAGTGAGGGTGAGTGAGGGTGAGTGAGGGTGAGGGTGAGTGAGGGTGAGTGAGGGTGAGTGAGGGTGAGTGAGGGTGAGTGAGGGGTTGAGGGTGAGTGAGGGGTTGAGGGTGAGTGAGGGGTTGAGGGTGAGTGAGGGGTTGAGGGTGAGTGAGGGGTTGAGGGTGAGTGAGGGGTGAGGGGTTGAGGGTGAGTGAGGGGTTGAGGGTGAGTGAGAGTGAGGGGTTGAGGGTGAGTGAGGGGAAGCACACACTGGATTTCCCGCTCCTCCCCTTCAGGACTACAGACTGCTGCAGCTGATAAAGCCTTCACCGTCACGGCACCAATCACCTATCAAACGCAAGACAAAAACCAACAGAAACTAACAGGAGAAAAGAGGCGGCGTTCCCTCAAAACATCCCAAAAAAAGACTTCTAGGGGTCTTTTAGAGAAAACAGAGGGCAGACTGCAGCCAGTACGACAGGACAGAGACCGAGAGGCCTGGCGGGGAACCCCCTGGCTGGGACACAGCACTGTCCAGGCCCTGCAGCCAGCGTGATAGGTGGGCAGGCTGTACCACCAATGAGAGGGGAGGGGGTGGGGGGGATCCGGAGGGTGTAACAGGCAGAGCCCGAAACCCAGGCTAAGGACCAGGTGTAATAGGGCAGTGACCGGCGGCTAAGCTTTACAGCCAGTCCCAGGAGCCCAGGCTGTGGGGTCAGTGTTACTGACCGAGATCGTGATGCAAAGTAGTACCGCCATTGTGAGAGGAGGCCAGGCTGCGCCACAGGAGTACCACCAATGCGGGAGGAGTACAGGCTGCGCCACAGGAGAACCACCAATGTGAGAGAAAGAGGCCAGGCTGCGCCACGGAGTACCACCAATCTGAGAGGAGGGGGCCAGGCTCCGCCACGGGAGTACCGACACGGAGGCATAGGAGGCCAGGCTGATAGAAAGAAACTCAGACGCTGTCTTATCAAAGTGAAAGGAGGCCAGGCCGTGCCACAACTGTAACCGGCAGACGCCGAGGCGCCAGGCTGCGAAGCGGCCAGCGCGAGCCCCAGATGCCAGATTGCGCCACGAGATTACCTCGCGATAGGGCAGAAGAGGCCTGGAGATGCCACCGCCAGTCTTGGGGGCACGGACAGGGCAGTTCAGATTCAAACAGTGTCTGGCACAAATAAACACATGCCATCATGGGCAAACAAGAGTGCCAACCCCACCTGCACGCATGCATGCTCCTTGTACAGTGGAAAAGAAGCCAAAAGGCAGAGCACTAACCCAAGAGTGAAGGGGGGCTGCTAGTGTAGTGTAGTTTACAGAGGGTGTCTGCAGCTCTTTTCACCCGCATTCCCTCCATCAAACAAGCCTTTCACCGTAACACGGCGGGCAGGGGAGGGGGCGGGCAGGGGAGGGGGCGGAGAGGGGAGAGGTGCGACACGGCAGGCAGGCAGGGGAGGAGAGTAGGAGGAGGAGGGGGGAGGAGAGTAGGTGAGGCACGGCCTAGCGGCAGGCAGGCAGGGGAGGAGAGGAGGAGGGGGGAGGAGAGTAGGGGGCGGAGCTGGGGGAGGCTGTGGAAGAGAGTAGGCAAGGCGACACGGCGGGAGGGGGCGGAGCGGGTAAACAAAGACGGACATGCACGCGCCCGTGACTTTTAAGGTCAATGCGCATGCGCATAAGCTTAATGCGCATGCGCATTGACCTTAAAAGTCACGGGCACTGCAAGGAATCGCCACGATTCCTTGCAGTGTGGATAAAGAGTGGATAACTCGCAATACTCTCGCCTTGCTCGATGCGCATGCGCATCGACAGGCGAGACCTAAAAAGAGTGAGGTAAATTGCCCTTACTGGTTTTTTAGTACTGTGAGAGGTATACCATTCTAGTACATTAGATGTGACACTTTGTGTAAGAAAAGATTTTACATGATACTGATTTAAAAATTGAAGAACAGCAAAGAAAATTCGCAGGTATTTCAATAGCGGTGTACTTTTAAAAAGGGTTTATAATTACTGAGTTATGCGTGCATGTGAAGTGAAAGAAAGTGTGAAGGTTATTCACATATCCAGTAACATAACCAAGGAGGCACTGATATACTCGGTTACATGTATAGTAAAGTACTAACCCAAATAATCATCCATTTGCACAGTAACTGTTATATGCTTGTATACAGTCAGTTATACATCTATTTGGACAATGAAATAGTCAGTAAGAAATCTAATTAGATATCAAAACAGTCACTTGGAATTAGGAGACTGTAAGTTTATTTGTGGGACACAGCATATGTGTTCATTTAACAGTGGTTTGCTTTTATTACATATATAAATGACTCCTAATGTAAGCTCTTGTTACCCAATAGGACAACGTGGTATGTGCTTAAAAGGTATAACATGTAGTTTGAAATGGATAGATTAGAATGCACTTATTAACTAACATACAATTACACATTCAGTGAGCTACTACTGCAGCAACTGACGAATCAATTTACAAAACCATGGAGTATGTTACCCACCCAGTGACCAAGTGACAGAGGCACTTACACATTCAGTCACACACTGTCACACCACTTATGTATGCAGCAGTAGTAGAGCCAGCAGCACACACTTTTATATAGCCCAATACTCACAAACGCAACCAATAAGTGATCCATACAGCCACTTACATATATATTTACAGAGTAATAAAGTTACTGAGAGGGATACCAATCTAGTGGCTGAATTACAAATCAATCCCTGATTATCCACTTGACCACATTCTGTGACCCTAGGAAAATATTTTATTTTGTCATGCATCCTATTTGGTCATTATTGAATATGAGGAAAAAAGTGAAATATGCAAGGATGTGGCTGTACAAAAACCTTGTGTGTTTGACTTAATGGACTGTAATATTGCTCTGTGTAAAATAGAAATATAGCCCATTTATATATATATATATATATATATATATATATATATATATATATATATATATATATATATATATATATATATATATATATATATGTATATATATATGTATATATATATATATCGCAAAGCTTGTCACTCAAGGGCAAAGAAATGCCAAATTACCAAGTAACAAAGAGTCGACCCAAAGGTGCTGGTGCAAGGGTGGTTTAATTCAATGGAGCCAGCGCTGCCGCCATGACGCGTTTCGACTCCGAGGAGGCTTGATCACATGACAAACTGTAGAACAGTGAGCAGAGCATTTAAAGTGACAGTGCATTACGGTGTGTCATGAAAATGGAAGAAATACTATACAATATAACGCTGTGTTTGTACAATCAATCAATCGAGAGTGCCCCAGTGGAACACCTAATTTTTACCCGATAAGATTGCACAATAAATAAGATCATATATGAAGATTTTATAAATATAGGATCATATTTACAGGACATAAATTGGTAGAAAAGGCACATCATTATAAATACATGATAATTAATTCTATCTATGTACATTTTGAGCGCCAGCTCGTTACTGTGTATTAAAACCAAATGTGTTAAAAAACAATTTAAAGTAAAATGCTCATATATCAACCAGTAGCATTAGTCCAAAAATCATGACACCATGATTGTACACAATCTAAATAGAGCCCAAGTGGGCAAGTCACAATGTCTGCCTAAAACATGAAAAAGTGCTTTAAGTGATGGTGCAAATTTGGCAATAAATTGCAAATGGTATGGCAAAAAATTCCAGATTTTAAATTAAGAGCTAATAATTTTAAAAAGAAGTGTGAGAGTAGTGTTGTTAAAAAATAATTCATCAATATATACAAATTGGAAACATCATATAGGGAACATAAGTTTTTTAGTGTATCCGGACAGGTCTTACAGGCATGCTAATTAATCCTACAGACAGGTATAAAGGTCTTCCCTGTCATTAAGGCCATTAGGGTTTTTGGTGTTGAGCTCCAAAATGTATCTCGTCTCAAGGAGACGGAGTTTGGCCTCACGGTCACCTCCTCTCCTTGATGCTTCGACACAATCAATTAAGAAAAATTGGAGTTTATCAGGAATGCCCAGATGTTTATCCTGAAAGTGCCTGGCAACCGGATAATTTTGATCATGCCCAGATATTGCACGTATGTTTTGGAGTATCCGTTTGTGGGCGGGCAGTTTGGTGCTGCCCACATATTGGAGCCCACACGGACACTCCAACACATAAATGGCATAATCGGTTTTACAAGTAAGCCACTTAGAGATGGCAGTAGGATGTTCATGGAAGGGACTTTTAAAATGGGTCCTGTTACTGCCATAATGGCAGGCTTTGCACTGAGGACATGCCTTGAAGCCCTTCTTCAATACTGACCAGGTGGTAGAGGTCTTGGGCTCCAAGGTATTACTGACTAGAGCCTTGGACATTGAAGGGGATCTTCTGAATGTTAGTACTGGTTTGATATCTATTTTGTGACCAATTACTGGATCACTTCGAACCAGATTCCAGTTGTTGTTCATAATTTTGCGAAGAGCCCCACGGTGACGGTTAAATGTCAAAATAAGTCGTGGGGAGCTGATTTGACCATCCCCTGCCAAGGAAACATCCAAATGGGTGTTGCTAGTTTTGGGAATCAGTGCCTCCTGTCTGCTCACTGAATTAGAACGCCTGATCGCTTTAGTGAGATTTTCAGTGGAATAGCCCCTCGCCAGGAAACGTAACCTGCATGCCTCCTGTGCAGCCACACATTCGGCATCCGTGCTGCAGATTCTCCTAATTTGGAGCATCTCTCCAAAGGGAATGCTCCGAATCAAGTGAGCCGGATGTTGGCTATTGGAGTGCAGAATGGTATTTCCTGCGCTAGGCTTCCTGTAGAGTCTCGTGTTGAGGGTGGTACCCTCCACAAATACCTCGACATCCAAAAAGCAAATAGATTCAGAACTTAAATTTACAGCGAAATTGAGATTGACAGTATTCAAATTAATCAAATCAACAAAAGCCTTGGCACTATCATGACTACCACTCCAGATCAAAAAAATGTCATCAATGTAACGCAAATATAAAACAATATTGTTAGAAATAAAATCATGGTGTTGACCGACTAGGACCTGCTCCTCCCAAAGCCCAATGTGTAAACACGCGTAGCTAGGTGAGAAGCAGGCCCCCATCGCCACACCTCTAACCTGATGATAAATTGCGCCATTGAAGATAAAAAAAGTTCTGTTCGAGGCACATTTTAGTCATTTCCACTAGCATCTTGTTGTGTGCCATCGGATGAGGTAAGTCTTTGTTTAGGTAATAGTCCAAGGCATTGAGTCCATCGCCATGTCGGATCGAGGTATAAAGGGATGAAACATCCAAAGTCATAAGTACCATGTTCTCTTTCCAAACAAAATGTTAAATCTTGCTCAAAAAGTCAAAGGAATCCCTGACATAGGATTTAAGATTCTTGACATGGCTCTGTAAAAAGAAGTCTATATACTTTGAAACATTTTCCAAAGAGTTGTCTATGGCCGAAATGATGGGGCGGCCTGGTGGTATATCACTGTCTTTATGGATCTTAGGGATCAGATAGAATGAGGGGATAACTGGATGATCTTTTTTGAGGTATTTGAACTCCTCATGTGAAAGTAGCCCAGCACTTCTCCATATTTGGAGCTTTTGATGTTGTTCAACCCATGTGTTTTTGACAATCTGGATATTACTTCTGCGGTAACACGACATATCATTGAGTTGTAATTCCGCTTGTTGGAGATACATGTCTTTAGGCCATAGGACCACATTCCCGCCCTTATCGGCCTGTTTCACAATGATGTTATGATCCTTTTTAAGTTTATTGATCAGTTGTTTGTAACATCGATTTTGTTTGGAAATGTGAAACTTCTTTTTGTTGATTGTGGTGTATGGATGTTTTATATCACGAACCACACTCTCCTGGAATGTATCCAAATTATCGTGGACCATAATCGGTTGAAAAGTCGATTTGGGCTTAAAAGGTGTAATCCGTTGTTCAGTATGTTCTAAAGGAACTTCCCTCATATTCCCTGAAGAAGATTGATTTTGTAGGTCCCAAAGAGATTAAAGTTGGCCTGACATTGACTGCTGGAAAAGGTGGGACTGGATGTTATTTCAGATAAGTTGTTCTTCTTAGGATGTTGTTCAAAAAACTTTTTAAGTTTGAGTTTTCGTGTGAATCTGTATACATCCATGCGGGTATCAGCATAGTTCATGTTGCACGGAGGGCAATATGATAGTCCCAAGTTGAGTACAGCAGTCTCAGCCGGAGTGAGTTTCAAGCTTGAGAGGTTGACTACTGATTTTGCTTTGTTTTCCGTGTTTTCCTTTGATTGCGTTTCCAATATCCCTGTTTGCCCGAGTTGCTGCCGTTTGAGGTTCCGGGTGCGGCATTTCCGACGTTGCCAGCGTTTGTAGTTTGCCCGCTGTTTTTTGGTGTGCGGGTTTTGTGTGATCTCAGGGTTTCGCGTCAGTCCTGGCCCAGGCAATCGACCTCCTGTGCCAGGGAAAGCTTGGTAAACCCCAATGTTGTCTCACGGTTTGGATCTACTTCTGGATCACTCTCCACGGCTGAGCTTAGGCTAGAGAAGGAATTTGCTGGTAACAAGGTATCTTCTCTTGTTTGTTGGGTCGCCATATTGGAACGCGCTTTCGCCTTCACAGCGTCATACCTTTTGGCGAAAGTGAAAACTTGTCCATTTAAGTAGTCAATTCGATCTCTCTCAAATTTAAAAGCCTTTCTTTTCTTTATCGTTTCTTCTTCTTTAGCCAAACGAGTCATTATGTCAGCTCGCATTTTGTTAATTGCATCTGTGACTTCTATTTTGGATATTTCATCCTCCAAGGCATCAATCTCAGTCTGTAATGTAATGCGATCACTTTCAGCGTATTTCACTAGTATGCGCAAATACACACTGGAGCAATTAAGATTCGCTTCTGCCCATTCCGCTAGCATAGCGGATCTGGGTTCTCGTAGCTAGGAGCAATGGTACTTCTTAATCCCCTGGGCACACGACCCATCTCTAGTAGCGGGAAAGAGACTGATGCTCCCACCACTTAGATTGCTCTGCTCGCATTGCGCGTTCTAATTTTTTAAACAAGTCTCTCGTAGTGGTTGTTCCCGTTTCCTGTATAGAAGGAATGGTGCTCAAAGATGCCCCGGCAGGGGAATCTAAAACCATGGAATCAGCTGCCTGAGCTCGGTTGCGCAGTCTGTCGGCGGCCATTATCGTAAGCGCTTTAGTTGTGGCTGCTGTTAAAGAAGCACTTCAACGACAAACTGGTATTTGGAAATGAATGTCCTACCAGCTGTCGCGCACACTTCTCTCTGCTGTTTCCCAAGTGTTTTCCGGGGTTCAAAACTCAGATCCGATCTCCGTACCACCGAAGACAAAGGGCTCTGGTTGCCGTCCCACCAAAACACATTCACGGTAAAGCAGGGGCGTTGCGGCTTTCTCCTCGCCGGAGATAGTAAATAGTCCCAGAGAAATCTGGAACATCAGCTTCCTGCCGCGTTGCCCTCGTTGAGAATTCAATTCAATTCAATTCAGTAATTTATATAGCGCGCTACATACCCAGAGGGTCTCAAGGCGCTTGGAGAAGGGTGGGGAATTACTTGTCGAATATCCAAGTTTTAAGTTGCTTTCTGAATGCTAGGTGGTTCTGAGTGAGGCGAAGGTGAACGGGGAGTGAGTTCCAGGTTTTAGCCGCCAGGTAGGAGAAGGATCTTCCTCCCATGGTGGTTTTGTTGATGCGAGGTATAGCAGCTAGGGCTTGGTGGGAGGAGCGTAGCTGGTGGGAGGGGGTGTAGAAGGAAAGTCGTGTGTTGAGGCATTCGGGTGCAAGTACGTAAAGTGCTTTGTGTGCGTGGGTTAGAAGGCGGAATGTTATCCTCTTATTGATGGGGAGCCAGTGGAGGTTTTTCAGGTGACCCGAAATGTGATCTTTACGCGGAATGTCTAGAATGAGTCTGGCTGATGTGTTCTGGATGCGTTGGAGTTTTTTCTGAAGTTTTGCGGTGGTACCGGCGTATAGGGTGTTTCCGTAGTCCAGGCGGCTTGTAACCAGTGCGTGGGTGACCATTTTTCTAGTTTCAGTGGGGATCCATCGAAATGTTTTTTTGAGCATGCGAAGAATGTTGAAGCAAGATGATGAAACGGCGTTGACTTGTCTGGTCATCGAGAGTGAGGAGTCCAGAATGACTCCCAGGTTTCGTGCGTGGTCTGTTGGGATGGGTGCTTGTCCAAGGGACTCTGGCCACCACGAGTCGTCCCAGGCGGAGGGGGAGGTACCTAAGATAAGGACTTCTGTTTTGTCGGAATTCAGTTTCAGGCGGCTGTGCTTCATCCACTCGGCTACTTCTCTCATTCCTTTATGTAGGTTGGTTTTGGCGGTCTTAGGGTCTTTGGTGAGTGAGAGGATCAGTTGAGTGTCGTCAGCGTAGGAGATGATGTTGAGGTTGTGTTGACGTGCGATGGCCGCGAGGGGGCTCATGTATACGTTGAAGAGGGTGGGGCTGAGTGAAGATCCTTGTGGCACGCCGCAAATGACTTCAGTGGCCTCTGATTTGAATGGTGGGAGGCGGACTCTCTGAGTTCTCCCGGCAAGGAACGAGGTGATCCACTCCAGTGCTTTTCCTTGAATTCCGATGTTTCTGAGGCGTTGTAATAGGGTGATATGACAGACTGTGTCGAAGGCTGCGGAGAGGTCGAGGAGGATGAGGGCGACTGTGTCACCATTGTCCAGTAGAGTTCGAATGTCGTCTGTTGCTGCGATGAGTGCGGTTTCAGTGCTGTGTTTGGCTCGGAAGCCGGACTGTGAGGAGTCGAGGGATTTGTTGGTTTCGAGGAAGGCGGCGAGCTGGTTGTTGACAGCTTTCTCGATGACTATGGCCAGGAATGGAAGGAGTGATATGGGGCGGTAGTTTTTTAGTTCAGTGGGGTCAGCTGTGGGTTTTTTCAGAAGGGCGCTGAGTTTGGCGTGTTTCCAGCTATCTGGGAAGGTGGCGGAGTTGAGGGAGCAGTTGATGACATCTCGGAGGTGGGGTGCGATGATGGAATCTGCTTTGTTGAAGATGTGGTGAGGGCATGGGTCTGTGGGGGATCCTGAGTGGATGGAGTTCATCAGGCGGATGGTGTCATCAGTGGAGATTGGGTTCCAGTCATTAAGGATGTTCAAGGGGGGTGAAGGTACAGCAGAAGGTTGTGTGGGTTGGTTTCCGGGTTGGTTGTCGAAGCTGTTGTGGATGTCTGCGATTTTGTCGTGGAAGAACGAAGCTAGGGAGTTGCAGAGGTCTTGAGAGGGAGTGATGTCGTTGGAGTTGGCAGTGGGGTTGGTGAACCCTTTGACGATGTTGAATAATTCCTTGCTGTTGTGGGCGTTGTTGTCAAGTCGGTCTTTGAAAGCGGCTTTCTTGGCAGTTCGGGTCAGTTGGTGGTGTATGCGGGGGGCGTTTTTGAAGGGGTCTCTGGTGCTGGTGTTTGGGTCTTTTTTCCAGGCCTTCTCAAGGGAGCGACAGAGTTTCTTGGATTTCTTAAGATCATCGTTGAACCAGGGGGCGTTTTTGTTGCCTTGTTTGATATGACGTTTTTTCAGGGGTGCTAGGTTATCGGCGCTGTTGGTTAGCCATTGAGTGAGGTTAATGGCTGCTTGGTTGGGGTTCGAAGAGTGGGCAGGGGGGTTTTGAAGGAGCGATGAGGAGATCTGGTTGATGGTGATTTTGTTCCAGTTTCTTCGCAGAGTAGGTTGAGGATGGTTGTGGGTTGTGGTATTATTGTAGATAAAGTGAACGCAGCTGTGGTCCGTCCAATGGAGAGCTGTGGTGTGACTGAAGGAGATATGTTTGCTGGAGGTGAAGATAGGGTCGAGTGTGTGACCTGCGTAGTGAGTGGGGGTATTAACAAGTTGTTTGAGTCCGAGGTTGGCGAGATTGTCCAGAAGGGCGGTGGTGTTGCTGTCGTTGCTTTTTTCCAGGTGAAAATTGCGTTCTCCCAAAAGAATGTAGTCCTTGGAGGGGAGGGCGTGTGGGGTGATAAAGTCAGTGATGTCTTCACTGAATTGTGCTCGGGGTCCTGGTGGCCTGTAGAGGAGGGTGCCTCTGAGTGTGGTCTTGGGGTCGGTGTGGATCTGGAAGTGAAGGTGTTCGGCGCTAGCGAGGTTGACATCTGAGCTGGTTGAGATGCGGATGGAGTTCTTGTGGACGATAGCGATGCCTCCTCCTGTTTGCTTGTTGCGATCTTTTCGGATGATCTTGTAGCCTTCCGGGATGGCAATGGTGATGTCTGGGGCTGAGGAGGCGTTCATCCATGTTTCAGTTAGGAAGGCGACGTCCGGAGAGATGGTGTCTAGTAGATTCCAGAGGTCGATGGCGTGTTTGTGGACCGAGCGGGTGTTGAGCAGGATGCATTTTAGGTGGTTGGTGTCAGGTCTCTGTTTGGGGTTAATGGATGAGGAGTTGGTCTTGGTGCAGTCAAACTTGCAGGAGTTGCATGTGAAGGGTCCATGGGTGTGTCCAGGGGCGGATTGGGCGCAGTTGGGGAGTCGGCCGGGGTTAAGGGTCAGGAGGGTGGAGGCGGCGTATGTAATGCGGGTGGGGTGGGTGAGACGAGGGCCAGGCGGTCTGGCGCTGGGCGCGGTCCAGGCGCGGACGGGCGTAGACGGGCTTACCTTTGGCGCACCTTTGGCGCACCTTTGGCGCGGCCGTAGCGCGTGGACGCTGCGCGTTGGGACATCTGCTTTAAATGGATAGTGGAGGGGGCGGAGCGTGGGAGGGTCAGCTGGGAGGCGGGAGCGGGGAGGCGGGCCAGGGGATAGCACAACAACAAAATGGAGGGCTGAAATGAAAGTGAAAACAGAGAGGGCACAGCACAATGCTCGCCAGCAAGCAATCAAAGGCTCCTAAATCCAACAAATTAATTACACCTAAAGCGCTATTCAAATAAACAGCCAACCTTCAAAGCGTTACACAACAATGATGTCAAAGCGATTATGCCAGGAGAAGCTTCGATAAATACCGTCAATTGACCAATGAATGAAACACAGAGCGCGATGCAAATGAGCAGAATTAGGCTTCCAAAGCGCTACACGATAATGAGCTTCAAAGCGCGATAATTCTGTGTGAAGCTACAATACCAGACGCTGTCAGGAGGTCGCGGGTGCAAGGGGCTTCAGCTGCTGGCTGTGGGTGCTGCAAATAATTCGAGCAAGGGAGCGTGGGGGAGCGACCGTGTCCTACTCGTACCTGGAGAGCATAGGTACTGAGTATATCGCGAAGCTTGTCACTCAAGGGCAAAGAAATGCCGAAATACCAAGTAACAAAGAGTCGACCCAAAGGTGCTGGTGCAATGGTGGTTTAATTCAATGGAGCCAGCGCTGCCACCATGACCCGTTTCGCCTATGAGGAGGCTTGATCACATGACAAACTGCATAACAGTGAGCAGAGCATTTAAAGTGACAGTGCATTACGGTGTGTCATGAAAATGGAAGAAATACTATACAATATAACGCTGTGTTTGTACAATCAATCAATCGAGAGTGCCCAAGTGGAACACCTAATTTTTACCAGATAAGATTGCACAATAAATAAGATCATATATACAGATTTTGTAAATATAGGAGCATATTTACAGGACATAAATTGGTAGAAAAGGCACATCATTATAAATACATGATAATTAATTCTATCTATGTACATTTTGAGCGCCAGCTCGTTACTGTGTATTAAAAACAAATGTGTTAAAACATTTTTAAAGTAAAATGCTCATATATCAACCAGCAGCATTAGTCCAAAAATCATGACACAATGATTGTGCGCAATAAATATATATATATTTATGGGGCACATGACAACTTACTTACCTCTTAGTTCACTAATGGCATCATCACTAGGGTGGTGGTGGAGCATGAATGCTTTTAAGTTCATGGTTAAAACATTTAATAAATGCCTCTTAATGCTGTGATACAAATTGATGTACTAAGGTGAAACCACTCCTTCGACGCTCATGACGAGCTCAGCTCGTCATGGTGTACACCTCCATACACTCATGACGAGCTGAGCTCGTCATGAACAATGGGATTCAACATAACTCAGCACAGGAGGAAAATAACACTAGCATCGATGGTGATTTATAAAGAAATACAGTTTTTGAATTTTGAAGACACTTTCTCAACTTTTTACATAATATTTGTTGCACAATTTCCATCCTGAATGTACTGGGCTCTTAGAGCCCAGACAAACCCTTAGGTCAACTTTCCATGTGAATTTGTTGGCTCACCCACCTCTACTACATTGCTGTGTATAACAATCACTTGAATTCTCCCTCTCTCCGTATCTCACTCTTTAGACAGGCAATTTAGGAATAAGGAGTGTGAATAGGTAATAGAACACCCGTACAGAGGTTCTAGGAATACCAGATTTCAATATGCACAATTTAACTACTTGCATACCACACTGCACACCACACAGAGTGAACATAATTGCTGGAACAGAAGACAAGGGATGCCCCAGATGTGCTCAAGTTGATGCTGACTTCATACACATGCCCTGTTGCCGCCCACTTCTGGACATATGTTACAGCTGATTTGGAAAGAACATTGAGTACAGGTAACTTCAGTAACGTTGAAATATGCTTACTGGGCCTATATGCACACCATAAAGCAAAGAAGGTTGCCAAATGGTTTCTAATTCTGGCCCTCGTCAGGAAAACTATTGCAACGCACTGGTGCTCCCCAGAGGGACCTCCTTACACTAGATGGAAGGAGGAGATAGAGAAGTGGGTGACAGCTGTGGGGGTGGCTTTATGAAGCGAGGAGCACCCAGGTAGAGTAGAAAACCGATGGCAGATCAATGGATGGATTCAGTAGCTGTCTTTACTGACACTGGTGGTAAGCCCTCTGGGATACCAGACCACCCAGAACAGTCATGGTGGGTGAGGGGAGGATCACCCCAGTACTTAATGTGTAATTAAGCTGGTGCCAGGGCCCTCGTCAGGAGGACACTACAGCCTGCACCTCCCATTGCATCTGCCAGCAATGCCAAGGACAGTGCCAAAACAACAACTACCCTTCACACTCTTACAAGTGTGACAATTCATACTATTCCAAGTTCCCAGAGCTTTAAAACTGGTGTGGGAGGCAGGCATTAGTCATTGTAAATGTAAATTGAATTAATAAACTGCTGTTGCTGTGTTCATACTTAAATTAGGCAGACAGTGCCAACATAAGGCACACTGACATAAGCGCTGGCGCTGGCAATGAACTGCTGTCAAGACCACTGGCTCAAATTAAGCACTGGATCTCCCCCATTCTGGAATTGATAGAAAATGATCATTTAATGTGTATGATTGAGACGGTTGTAACATTAAATCAGACCATATGCATGGATCTTAGACGTTTGGACTAAACTTTATAAGGGATTTTAATAGTTAATGTTCTAGTATGGACAAATGCTGTTTTCTATTGCATTTTGAATCTATGGTATTTGTGAAGGAAAGGGCCCTGGGACAGGGCTATGGTGACTAATTGTATAGAAATGACCCTGTTTGTATATCGTTATACAGCTTGCAATAAAAGAAATGGGAACGAGATGGTAAAAGTTGACAAAATGAATTCAAATATATTAAAAAACATATTTCCTTCTTTAGGTTTAAAGCATTTTATTAAGACAAAAGAACATGGGGAGAGGGAACTGGAGGTTAGGACCACATACAGTAAAGCTAGGAAATAAGCATGGCATTAGGAGTGTGATCGTGGAATAGTCCGCTAGGAAAAAAGGAAGCAACAGCAAATGAAAAAGCGAAATACATGCTATATCTCCAGTCTGAGCATAGTCAACACCCCAAGTCTAACCAGGGAAAATAATAAGAAATGACACAAAGAAGCCCAGTCCACCAACCCCCAGGGCCCCCCCCCCAAAAAAGACCCCAACTCCCCCCACCACCCCCGTCCAATGTTCCACCAACAGCACTACCTGCCCCTCAGCCGCCTCCCCCCGCCTCCAAAACCAGCCCCTCCTAGTCTGCCGGAGTCACCGGTGGTGTCAGCCGTAGAAGCCTGAGGTATCTCGGACAGGTGAGTTCCCTAAATTCGGTAGTTAACAGCGCACGAAAGGGTTGCCACAGCTCATCAAACTGATCTATCTCCCCCGCCACCATGAGCGACAGTTTTTCCATTCCCAGCACGTGCCAGAGCCTGTGCAGCCAACCCGTGATGGAAGGGATCGCGGTAGTGCGCCAGTGGATAAGGATGTTCTGAACCGCTGAGCCCAGCGCAATCGCGATTTGCCTGCCCCTACGGGACTTCAGCGGATACATCAGGCCATTAGGAAGGCCCAGCAATACATACGCCGGAAAGCGCGGCAGTTCAATTTCAAAATGTCTGTCCACCTCATCAAGAACTTCCTTCCAATAAGCGGCCAACAGGGGACAATCCCAGAGAATATGCGAAAGGGTCCCCACCTGACCACAACCTCTCCAACACCCCGTATCAATGTGCCTAATCATCTCGTGCAGTCTCTCTGGGGTGTAGTAGCATTACGTGGACACTTTGGTGAATGTCTCGGTGAGGCCAGTATGATACGCAGAGTGTCTCGCCCGATGTGCAATCTGGTCCCACTCTTTGTGACTAAGTGTCCTGCCCAGTTCCCTGTGCCATCGTTCCCTACCCGGGTTATAATAGTGAAACGGAGGGGGCTGTAAGAGCTTATAAAGATCAGTGATCAATTTAGCATCAGAAGCTCGGGTCACCAGCCACCGCTCGTACGGTGTTATCCGACGGTCAGCGGTGTCCCGCACCTGGGGCTGAAGCGCCCAGTGTCGGACCTGCATATATCGCAGTCTGTCCAACTCCGTCAGGCCGAACTCCTGCTGAAGCTGCTGAAAGGGAACCACTCCCTCAGGCCCATAGATCTGAAAGAACGCTCGACAGCCCACCGTCCTCCAATGGGAGAAAGTGCCCGGCTCCATCCCCGGGGAAAAGTCAGGATTATCCACGATGGGCGTGAATGGCGAAGGGAACGTGGTGAGATCCCGGACCTCACAGACCACGTCCCACACCCTCAAGGGAACCCTCGTAACAAAGGAAGCATAAAGGTTGGGGGGGCGGTGAGCGCGGCGCAAGAATGGGACTTCCTGGAGGGTACGCCCTGCAACCGCCTGGTCCTGAAAAAGCCAGTGCTTATCGGATTCCCACCTGCTCCACTCCACAAGGCATCGTAGCTGTGCCGCCTGAAAGTATTTACGGAGGTCCGGAATACCCAGGCCCCCCGCTTCCGGGGCAAGCGTGGAGAGAACCCTCTTCATCCGGGGCTTGCGACCTTGCCAGACAAAGCGCGAGATGTCAGCCTGCGTCTGTCTGATCCAACCCACTGGAGGCTGGAGCGGTAAGGCTCGGAAAAGATATAGGATCTGGGGCAGCACCGTCATCTTAACCTCTGCGATCCTGCCAAGCCAAGACAACAGACCCTTACTCCAGCGGCCGAGCTCCTCCTTAATCTTCTTACTGAGAGAAGCGTAATTAGCTGTCACCATCGCTGGCAACGTCGGCGCCAGCAGAATCCCCAAGTATGGTACCAGTGACGACGACCACTGCATGGGGAAGAGCCGCTGAAGGTCTCGCCTAGTGTCCGTAGCCAAGGACACATCTAAAGCCACCGACTTGCTCATATTCATTTTGAAGCCGGCCACTCGTGAGAAAGCATCCAATTCGTGGATGCAGGCTGGCAGGGACCTCCTGGGGTCATCCAGGGTCAGCAGGACATCGTCCGCATAGAGGCTGACCGTGTGAACATACCGCCCCATCTTGATCCCCATGGCATCCGGGTTGTGGCGGATCCTTTGGGCGAAAGGCTCCATGTAAAGAGCAAAGAGGAGTGGGGAAAGGGGGCACCCCTGCCTTGTGCCGCGCTCGATTGCAAAACTGCGGGAGCTGCACCCATTGACTCTCACCGTCGCTGAAGGGTACCTATAGCAGTTGAAAACCATCGAGCAGAATTTATCACCGATACCCAGTTTCCTGAGCACCAGCTCGAGGTACGGCCAATGAACCCTGTCGAAGGCCTTCTCAGCGTCCACCGCTAGCAGCATCCGCTCACCCGGGATCCGCGAAGCCTTCTCCAAAATGTGCGTCACTCGCTTAGTGTTGTCGACAGTTTGCCTGCCGGGCACAAAGCCAGCCTGGTCAGCTTCAACCAGGCTGGGGAGGTGCAGGGCCAGCCTGGACGCCAGAATCCCCGTGTACAGCTTGAGATCGACGTTCAGGAGCGAGATGGGCCTATACGAGCCACATAAGGCCCGATCCTTCCCAGGCTTCGGGATCACCGAAACCGTCGCACTTAGGAGATCCGGTGGGATGTCTCCCGGGTCGGAGAAGGAGTTAAACAGCCGAGCGAGGATAGGGGCCACGACCGGGCAAAAGGTTTTGTAAAACAGGGACGTGTAACCGTCCAGGCCAGGGGCTTTCCCGTGCTTAAGTCTGGCTATAGCGGAAATTACCTCCTCAACGTGGATATCGCGCTCAAGATATTCCGCCTGAGCGGGGTCTAGCGCCGGAAGGGGCACAGACTCCAGATATTCCATGGCTTCCCGCGGTACGGAGGGCTCCTCGGTGTACAGCGCCTCGTAGAAACTGCAGAAGGTTTCCGCCACCTCTGCATTCCCAGAAACGGCCACCCCATCCGCACCCAAGAGTTCCTTCACTACGTTACGCTGTTGCGCGACCCGGAGTCTATGCGCCAGGAGCTTACCGCACCTATCTCCCCCTGTATAAAATGCATGCTTCAGACGTAACGCTGCGTATTCCACCCTATCCATGTCCAGCGCCGACAGGAGCTTCCTAGCAGCCTTCAACTGCCTCCAAACCCTTGGAGCGCCCGTACGGCGGCGGACCTGTTCAAGCTCCCGGACCTGGGTAGTCAGCTCCTCCCTCTTCCGCTGCCGCTCCCTGTTTTCTGCCGAGGAGACGGAGATAAATTCCCCTCTAAGAACCGCCTTCAATGCAGCCCACTGTGTCGCTAGTGAAGTGTCGGAGTTGCTATTATGTGTCTGGTAGTCCCGTATGACCCCCTCAATGTGTTTAACCACTGTTTTCTTATGCAGAAGGGTGTCCCTAAGGCGCCACACCCCCCGGGAGGGGGAGGTCGCCGGCCACGCAAACGCACCTACAACCGGCGCATGATCCGACAAAGTCAGGACCCCAATGTCCGCCGCCGTGGCAGCGGTGCGCATCGGTCCACTAACCAAAAGATAGTCCAACCGTGTGTAGGTTCGGTGCGCATGCGAATAATAGGAGTAGTCCCTGTCCGTAGGGTGAAGGGAGCGCCAGAGGTCGTGCAGATCCATGTCCGCGATTCGGGCCTTCCCGGCCTGGGAAAGTTCCCCAATCTGCGGGAACCGCTGCGCCGACCTATCCAATGCTGAATCAAAGACGATATTAAGGTCACCCCCTAGAATAACATGACGATCGGGGGAGGCAGTGACATCTACCAGTACTGAGTCCAAGAAGCGTTCCTGATGGTCATTCGGGCTATATAAGGAGCCAACAGTGAACGATATGCCCCCCAGGCGGAGGCGGTACGCCAAAAACCTCCCCTTCTGTTCAGCATATTTATACAACACTTCCCCCTTGAAGGAGCTCGCTATGAGAATGGCCACCCCGCGGTTTTGGGCGCTGCAGAGGAGAAAAACTGGGTGGGAAACCTAGCAGAGCGCAGTCTATGGCAGTCACGGGACATTAAGTGGGTCTCTTGTAAAAGGCAGATGTCAGCCTGCGTCCCCCTCAAGCAGAGACAAAATCGCCCTGCGCTTAACAGGATTATTCAGGCCCTTAACATTAAGGGTCACCACCTTCAGGGACGACATGTCTCCCAAAGACCAGGAACGCTATGTCGCGGGCAGGGAACCGGAAGGGGGGGGCAGCAGCGCAGGACAGGTGAAGATAGGCCAAGCGCGAACACAGGTAACATCGGACGGTTCTTTCCCAACCCCTGAACAACTCCCAACCCCACCCCAAACAAACCAATGGCAACCGGCCAAATACCAACTCGAACAACCCATTGTCTCAGTCAAGTCCCAAAACGGACAAGTCTGTAGAAAGTAGTGACAGTGGACGTCCGGCCACTCACTTCCCCCCGCTCCCCCCGACCCCTCTCCAGCCCCCGAACCTGGCATCGAAGAAGCTGAGTCCATCTCCCCCCGGAGTGAGTCTAGGCCATCAAGGCCACACCGTTGGAGGCGACTGAGTCCCTGGCCGCTTCTCTCAAGGCACAGTCCATGTTCGCTCTGATGGTGGGCGAATCAGGATGCCCAGCGCTCGCCGCCGATCGTCTTCTCGCTGACCTCCGCCGACTCCCTCTATCTGATCGCCTCCAAGTCGGCGTTGCTCCATCCTCCTCCGTAGCCGTGAGCCCCAAGACACCGCAGATATCCTGCTAGGAGCGCAGCTGGTGAAGCACCCCGTTCCAACGAAATATCAGACGGAAGGGATGCCCCCAGGAGTACGGCGTCTCATGTTCACGCAGGAAATCGGTTGCAATCTTGAAGGACCTGCGCTTCTGCAAGGTGATGGCGGATAGGTCCTGATATAGCGCCACGGGCCGCTCTCGGAAAGTCGGTGGGTGTTTCCTGCGGGCTTCGGACATGATGCGTTCCTTCAGCCGGAAGTCGGGCAGGAAGGCCAAGATGTCTGGCGGGGGCGCCGCCGACTGACGCTGTCGGCCAACTCTGTGGGCCCTATCAATGCGGATGGGGAAGTCCGCGGCCTCTCCTAGAATCTCCCGGAACAAGTCTTGCAGATAGCCCACCATGTCAGTCCCTTCGTCGGCAGACGGTACACCCCGTACCCGTATATTATTCCGCCTCGACCTGTTCTCTAGGTCTTCAGTTCGGGCCTGGAGTTCAACACATTGCTCCCGGAGACGGAGAACGTCCTGTTGCAAGTGGACGATCTCGTCGTCCCGGCGTTGGGCCGCTGTCTCCACCGTCTCAATCTGTTCACCAAGGCCCTCCACCTCTCTGCGGACCTCGCGCACTTCACTGGCCACCTCCTGCTTCAGCGTCTGGAAGTCTTCCTTAAGCGAGCTGAACAGTTCCTCCATGAAAGATCTCGTGACAGGGGGTTCTCCCCCGGTCGCGTCCGTTGTGGCTCGGGAAGATCCCGGCGACGGGTGCGCCCTGTCTCGCTGTTGCTGGGCCCTGCTAAGCATGTCCGGCAGGGTACGGTCTCCCTTCCTCGATCCTCCCCTTCCAGACATCCTTGTCGCACTCAACTGAAGAAGGGCACGGGCCCCGGTCACCTCGGGGAATTTCCAACAACCAGCAGGGACCCGCTATGTGGAGCTCTCGGCCAAGTAGGGAACCTGCGCCACAGATGACAAAATGGCGGGCCAATCTAGTCACAGCAAGCCGCGGGCGCCCGGCCAAGATAGCAACTGGGATCCACACCGGGGGAACCCCGGCTGGCACGCCCCACAGAAGGGGAGAGCTGTATGGAGGCAGAGGTGCAAGGAATGGTTTCAAGCGACTCTCAAGGAGGTCTGCGACTCTGTCCCCGCGAAGACAAAATGGCGGTTGGGTGGGGCCAAGCAGATCGTCCGAGCCCGGCGATGCCTTCGGGGCCACCTCAGAAGCCAGGCATGTGGGAGAGTTCTCCAACCGGGGTGGTCCGGTTAGAAAGGAGAGACAGTAGATCTGGCTCCGGTCCCAAATTGATCGTCATCTGACCCCGGGGCTGGGGTTCTCGCCATAGGGAAGGCCACCACCGCAAGTTCAGGCACCACGACACTCACTCGGGAGGTCCCCTGTATAGTGGATCACACAGTCGACAGCCCTCCTTCGATCTACGTCGAGCACCGGGGCGTCTCCACACCAGGTCGCTAGCCATCAGCACCAGGCCCAGCCGAGGCGCCTGGACAGCACTCCGATCTGCTCCGCCTCCAGAGCGCTCCGTCGTCTTGCGATCGGTCTTTTAAGTAAGCATGGGCGGAAAATCCGTTACGCTCGCGGATTTTGCGGATTTTTTGGAAATTCGCAATCCGCGAGATTTGCGAATTTCCGGCAAAATCCGCAAATTTGCACGTAGCAGATTTTTTTGCGGCTCGCGTCGTTGGTGATACAATTTTTGCGGCACGCGGCGTTTATCATCGTTTGCCGAGTTGTTTTTCTCGATATTTTGCGAGTGCTGCGCCATTTTGGATCTTGCTGTGTGATCTCGCGGGAATTTGGCGAGCGCGATTACGTCATCGCGGCTTGCCAACTTGCACAGCGAGACTTTGTCAACGCGAGTACGGCGAGATCACGTCTCGCGGTACTACGCAATTGCGAGATTTGAGATGCGGCGAGCAGCAACAATCTCGCAGAAGCGAAAATATCAAATATGCAATTCTGCACAAGAAATCCACCAGCAAGCAGCATAAACCTTCTTGAAATGATGATTTTTTATCTGAATAACTCCTTAGGTTGACATTTGCCTGCACTTTTTTAGCGAGGAGTCCATTTTGGGGAGGGGGGAGGGGGTGGGAGGAAGGAAGTGCCCCACAGTCTTCAACTTCCTGTTCCTGTCCAGCAGGCTCCTCCCAGTGCTTTGTCCATCTCCTGGTCACTTTTCATTTGGATCTGGAGCTGGAAGGAATACTTTTTGTGGATGCTGCTGGATATTTGGATTTGAGGCCTTTTTGACTTTCTTTGGATCACTGTTGGATTAGAAATTTTACAAGTAAGTTTGTTTGGGGCATTACAGTTGCTGCAACTAAAATTTTGGAATTTTCGATTTTTGGGCTGTTTTGGGGCCTTTTGCCCAGGGGTACTCAGTGGTGGGTGGACTGAGTCTTTCTGTGGGTTGTCTTGAATTTAAACATCATGGAGGGCATGGATGGATTGGGATTGTGCTGATTTTTCAGTGATTTTCGTTTTTTGGGGCTGTACTTGTGACCTTTTCACCAGGGGTATTTGAGTCTAGCATGGGCCTAGTCTTTCTGTGGGCTGTCTTGAACTTAAACATCATGGAGGGCATGGATGGATTGGGATTGTGCTGATTTTTCAGTGATTTTCGTTTTTTGGGGCTGTACTTGTGGCCTTTTCACCAGGGGTATTTGAGTCTAGCATGGGCCTAGTCTTTCTGTGGGCTGTCTTGAACTTAAACATCATGGAGGCCATGGATGGAATGGGATTGTGCTGATTTTGCAGTGTTTTTCGATTTTTGGGGGTGTTCATGGGGAGGGACAGGCCATGTGGCTGGTGGCCATTTTGAGTGCTGCTACAGGCACTGGCCATGTGCTGGGGGAGGCAAGTGGCCATTTTGAATGCAGGCTTTGTTGTTAGGCCTGCAACCATTTTGCCTACTTTTCAACCTTTATGCCCAGGGGTAGTGAGTCTTGCATGGGCCTAGTCTTTCTGTGGGTTGTCTTGAATTTAAACATCATGGAGAGCATGAATGGACTGGGATTGTGCTGATTTTTCAGTGATTTTAGTTTTTGGGGGCTGTACTTGTGGCCTTTTCACCAGGGGTATTTGAGTCTAGCATGGGCCTAGTCTTTCTGTGGGCTGTCTTGAACTTAAACATCATGGAGGGCATGGATGGATTGGGATTGTGCTGATTTTTCAGTGATTTTCGTTTTTTGGGGCTGTACTTGTGGCCTTTTCACCAGGGGTATTTGAGTCTAGCATGGGCCTAGTCTTTCTGTGGGCTGTCTTGAACTTAAACATCATGGAGGCCATGGATGGAATGGGATTGTGCTGATTTTGCAGTGTTTTTCGATTTTTGGGGATGTTCATGGGGAGGGACAGGCCATGTGGCTGGTGGCCATTTTGAGTGCTGCTACAGGCACTGGCCATGTGCTGGGAGAGGCAAGTGGCCATTTTGAATGCAGGCTTTGTTGTTAGGCCTGCAACCATTTTGCCTACTTTTCAACCTTTATGCCCAGGGGTAGTGAGTCTTGCATGGGCCTAGTCTTTCTGTGGGTTGTCTTGAATTTAAACATCATGGAGGACATGGATGGATTGGGATTGTGCTGATTTTTCAGTGATTTTCGTTTTTTGGGCCTGTACTTGTGGCCTTTTCACCAGGGGTATTTGAGTCTAGCATGGGCCTAGTCTTTCTGTGGGCTGTCTTGAACTTAAACATCATGGAGGGCATGGATGGATTGGGATTGTGCTGATTTTTCAGTGATTTTCGTTTTTTGGGGCTGTACTTGTGGCCTTTTCACCAGGGGTATTTGAGTCTAGCATGGGCCTAGTCTTTCTGTGGGCTGTCTTGAACTTAAACATCATGGAGGGCATGGATGGATTGGGATTGTGCTGATTGTACTGTGATTTTCGTTTTTTGGGGCTGTACTTGTGGCCTTTTCACCAGGGGTATTTGAGTCTAGCATGGGCCTAGTCTTTCTGTGGGCTGTCTTGAACTTAAACATCATGGAGGGCATGGATGGATTGGGATTGTGCTGATTTTTCAGTGATTTTCGTTTTTTGGGCCTGTACTTGTGGCCTTTTCACCAGGGGTATTTGAGTCTAGCATGGGCCTAGTCTTTCTGTGGGCTGTCTTGAACTTAAACATCATGGAGGGCATGGATGGATTGGGATTGTGCTGATTTTTCTGTGATTTTCGTTTTTTGAGGCTGTACTTGTGGCCTTTTCACCAGGGGTATTTGAGTCTAGCATGGGCCTAGTCTTTCTGTGGGCTGTCTTGAACTTAAACATCATGGAGGCCATGGATGGAATGGGATTGTGCTGATTTTGCAGTGTTTTTCGATTTTTGGGGGTGTTCATGGGGAGGGACAGGCCATGTGGCTGGTGGCCATTTTGAGTGCTGCTACAGGCACTGGCCATGTGCTGGGAGAGGCAAGTGGCCATTTTGAATGCAGGCTTTGTTGTTAGGCCTGCAACCATTTTGCCTACTTTTCAACCTTTATGCCCAGGGGTAGTGAGTCTTGCATGGGCCTAGTCTTTCTGTGGGTTGTCTTGAATTTAAACATCATGGAGGGCATGGATGGATTGGGATTGTGCTGATTTTTTAGTGATTTTCGTTTTTTGGGCCTGTACTTGTGGCCTTTTCACCAGGGGTATTTGAGTCTAGCATGGGCCTAGTCTTTCTGTGGGCTGTCTTGAACTTAAACATCATGGAGGGCATGGATGGATTGGGATTGTGCTGATTTTTCAGTGATTTTCTTTTTTTGGGGCTGTACTTGTGGCCTTTTCACCAGGGGTATTTGAGTCTAGCATGGGCCTAGTCTTTCTGTGGGCTGTCTTGAACTTAAACATCATGGAGGCCATGGATGGAATGGTATTGTGCTGATTTTGCAGTGTTTTTCGATTTTGGGGGTGTTCATGGGGAGGGACAGGCCATGTGTCTGGTGGCCATTTTGAGTGCTGCTACAGGCACTGGCCATGTGCTGGGACAGGCAAGTGGCCATTTTGAATGCAGGCTTTGTTGTTAGGCCTGCAACCATTGTGCCTACTTTTCAACCTTTATGCCCAGGGGTAGTGAGTCTTGCATGGGCCTAGTCTTTCTGTGGGTTGTCTTGAATTTAAACATCATGGAGGGCATGGATGGATTGGGATTGTGCTGATTTTTCCGTGATTTTAGTTTTTTGGGCCTGTACTTGTGGCCTTTTCACCAGGGGTATTTGAGTCTAGCATGGGCCTAGTCTTTCTGTGGGCTGTCTTGAACTTAAACATCATGGAGGGCATGGATGGATTGGGATTGTGCTGATTTTTCAGTGATTTTCGTTCTTTGGGGCTGTACTTGTGGCCTTTTCACCAGTGGTATTTGAGTCTAGCATGGGCCTAGTCTTTCTGTGGGCTGTCTTGAACTTAAACTACATGGAGGCCATGGATGGAATGGGATTGTGCTGATTTTGCAGTGTTTTTCGATTTTTGGGGGTGTTCATGGGGAGGGACAGGCCATGTGGCTGGTGGCCATTTTGAGTGCTGCTACAGGCACTGGCCATGTGCTGGGAGAGGCAAGTGGCCATTTTGAATGCAGGCTTTGTTGTTAGGCCTGCAACCATTTTGCCTACTTTTCAACCTTTATGCCCAGGGGTAGTGAGTCTTGCATGGGCCTAGTCTTTCTGTGGGTTGTCTTGAATTTAAACATCATGGAGGGCATGGATGGATTGGGATTGTGCCGATTTTTCAGTGATTTTCGTTTTTTGGGCCTGTACTTGTGGCCTTTTCACCAGGGGTCTTTGAGTCTAGCATGGGCCTAGTCTTTCTGTGGGCTGTCTTGAACTTAAACATCATGGAGGGCATGGATGGATTGGGATTGTGCTGATTTTTCAGTGATTTTCGTTTTTTGGGGCTGTACTTGTGGCCTATTCACCAGGGGTATTTGAGTCTAGCATGGGCCTAGTCTTTCTGTGGGCTGTCTTGAACTTAAACATCATGGAGGGCATGGATGGATTGGGATTGTGCTGATTTTTCAGTGATTTTCGTTTTTTGGGGCTGTACTTGTGGCCTTTTCACCAGGGGTATTTGAGTCTAGCATGGGCCTAGTCTTTCTGTGGGCTGTCTTGAACTTAAACATCATGGAGTGCATGGATGGATTGCGATTGTGCTGATTTTTCAGTGATTTTCGTTTTTTGGGGCTGTACTTGTGGCCTTTTCACCAGGGCAGGGTATTTGAGTCTAGCATGGGCCTAGTCTTTCTGTGGGCTGTCTTGAACTTAAACATCATGGAGGGCATGGATGGAATGGGATTGTGCTGATTTTGCAGTGTTTTTCGATTTTTTTTGTGGTGTATAACTGAACTGATGTTCCTCTGTCTTCCATTGTTTTTAGGTGCACAAGACTCAAGAGAACCACCAGTGCCAGGAAGAAGTCCTGCAGCGGTGTGTGTGTGCAGCATAACGTCACGCGACGTCACGTCTGGCCTCAGACAACTCTACAATTCGTGCAACTGCGGCCTGCTGTCTGACCTGCTCTGAAGAAGATGGCCCCAAAAAAAGTTCTCCGTAGCTCCTCTAGCAAGAAAGTTGCTAGTAAGGAGCAGAAGAAGCAAGTTACCAAGGAGGCTGGTGTGCCACCCGCCACGTTTTTTGGAAGCAAAAAAAAAAGTACGCCTGCAGCAGCAGGATCTGCTGGGGACCAAGCTGGGAGCAGCACCCCTGCTCCATTGGGTTCAGTGCCTCCACCACCACGCCAACTTAAGTCAAAGCCCTTGAGTGCTTCAGAGGCAGTCAGTGTACTTCTCCAATCACCATCGACCAGTGATGTTGGCTCATCGCAAGAAAGTAGCAGCAATGTCCCTGAATCAACACAGGTTGTTGTAACTCATCTGACAAGTGTTGAACAACCACAGCCGCAACAACAACACCATGTGCAAGTACACGCCCAAGTACATGTGGAAGGAGAGGCAGCAAAAGGAGATGCGCAAGCAAAGGTGCATGGAGGTTCACAAGTGCCCACAATAGTTGTTCCTCCCGAAGTAGGGGCACATCAGGAAATCGACAATGAAGCCGAGGTATTGGAAGCCACTCCTCCTGATGATCATTCATTGTCTTGCACATCCCTAGCAAGGAAAAGATCAAGGGGGGTGTCTACATCTTCTTCAAGCCCACCTCCTTCTGATGCAAGTGATCCGTCTTGGGAACCACAACTGCGGTCTGACAGTGAGGCACACCATGATCTGACAAAGGTACCTAAGCGTAAAAGGAAGGTCGTTGAAAAACTCATAGCTATGGATTGTGATGAGGCTCAACAAGAAGTGACAGATACTGCTGGTGATGAAGCCTCTCATGATGACGACGAGCCAGTCATCACAAAGGTCACTGCAGCCCCACCGGGCATGCAGCAAAGAGACATTTTGACCCTATCCCGAGAAGCTGCTGAGCGTGATGATGATGTCGACGAGGAGGCAATGGAAATGGAATCATTAGATTTGGAGTTAAGTAGTACACCAACACCTACCGCTTCCATATTTCTTCCTCGCAAGAAGGTACCCACCTCGACCTCAATTCGTGGTGGTGAAAGTGCAAAACGTACTGAAGTTCGGCAATCCACATCCTCCACTTCATCTGGCATTAGCAGCAGGACCACCACCACCAGTATCGCCGCCTCCTCCGGCCCCCAAAGACATTTCAAGTCTCCAGTTTGGGACTTCTTTAGTGTTTGCCCAAAAATGGAAAACGTAGCCATTTGTAGCATTTGTAAGCTTCGAGTTGGTCGTGGTAAGCTTGGTTCTAACTATGGTACCGGAGGCCAGAGAGGTCATCTTAAGAGAGCGGACCCTGTCCAATGGTTTCCGCACCTAGAGGCGTTTAAGGAAGCCGGAATTGCACGTAATGAAAACGTTGATTTTTCATCTGATGATGACGAGGAGGAAGAAGACGATTCAAACACTTCACTTACACCCAGTACCCCTGTCAGCAGCACACCCCATGTGAGGCACACTAAGAGTGTGGGAGAGAGTGAGACATCAATGCGGAAAAGTTCATCAGCGAGCGTAACTGGGTCGAAGATATCATCATCATCCCGTAAATCCTTGGTCCAGGGCAACATTAAAAAGATGTTGTTTACAGAAGCGCAATATGAACGCAACCACCCACTGACGCGTCTGTATAACACTAAGCTGGCTAAAATGCTAGCTCTGGACCTTCTCCCTTTTTCTTTTGTAGAAGGGGTTGGTTTTCTAGAATTAGTGGCAGCGCTCTGCCCTAAATGGAAGGTTCCTAGCCGGTTCTATTTTGCCCGAGTTGCGGTTCCAGCACTACATGAAGATGTTCTGAAGGTGATTGGGGCAGCTTTGCAGAAGAGTGCTGTTCACACTATACATCTGACAACAGACATGTGGACCAGTGGCGCAGGCGCTGATTACATGTGCATCACTGCACACTGGGTCTCTTTTTCAGGGGCTAAAGCAAAGCTAAACGCAGGTGTTGACGCGGACATTGTTTTTATGTTTAAAGTATTTTATTAGAAAGGTACAGCTGCATATGGAAAGCAATTTACAAACATGCAGTGGGTATTGCGAGAGGCAACTCAGGATCAGAAATGCTAATGACCCAGCCGTAGGGCTGCTCCACTGTCCTGCCCTTCACACTGAGGCGTACACAAGGAAAGAAAAAAAGAGAACAAAGAAAACAGTGCCCTATGGGCTTGTACCTCTATTTAAGTAAAACAACATTCCCCAACAACCTTCCCCCTCCCCACCCTCCCTGTCCAGTGCGGTGTAACATGAAAGCAATCAGTCATCCTTCTTCCTTCCGACTCTGTACCTGCCCGTGAGTCCATGGTTATCCCCTCCTGAATGAAACAATGCCTCACGAAGGGGGCGTAAGCCTTAGGAGCCTGAGGTACCTCGGGCATGTGATTTCCGTAAATTCTGAAGCCAGCAGTGAGTGAAAGGGTTGCCACAGTTCCTCAAAACCAGTCACATCTTCTGCTAACGTGAGAGACAATTTTTCCATCCCCAGAACATGCCACAACCTGTGCAGCCAGCCAGTGCGTGAGGGAGTGGTAGTTGTGCGCCAGTGTATCAGTATGTTTTGTACCGCAGAGCCCAGCATAATGGCAATCTGCCTCCCCCTCCTAGATTTTAGAGGATACATTAAATCATTTGGGAGACCCAGCAGGGTATACGCTGGAAATCGTGGCAGTTCAATCTCGAAGCATTTATCAATCTCATCTATCACTGTCGACCAGTAGGCTTGTAGTACTGGGCAGTCCCAAAGGATGTGTGTTAGTGTACCAATCTGCCCGCACTCTCTCCAGCATCTGTCGCTAAGGAGCCTGTTCATTTCGTGTAGTCTTTCTGGGGTGTGATACCAGTAGGTGGAGATTTTAGTGAAGGTTTCTGTGAGGCCCACGTGATAGGCCGAGTGTCGTGCTCTGTATGAGATACGGTCCCATTCCTTAAGGCTAAGCGTTCTCCCCAGTTCTCTACTCCAGCGCTCCCTACCGGGAATGTAGAAGTGGGAAGACGGGAGCTGGAGCATTTTGTATAGGTCAGTAATAAGTTTGGAGTCTGAAGCGCGGGTGATCAGCCATCGTTCATACGGTAGGAGCTTCCTGTCCGCAGATTCTCTCACACTCGGCTGTAAGGCCCAGTGTCGTACCTGCCAGTATCTCATGCGGTCAGATTCGGTCAACTGATAAATATCTTTAAAGCTGTGGAAGGGGATAACTCCATCCGTCGCGTACATATGGAAGAGTGCCCTACAGCCCCTGTCCCTCCAATGTTAGAAGGCCCCTTGCTCCATCCCCGGTGTGAAGTCGGGATTGTCTACAATCGGTGTGAAAGGCGAGGGAAACGTGGTGAGGTCAAATGTGTGATTTGTGGCATCCCATACTTTCAGCGGAACCCGCGTTATGTAAGAAGCATAGAGATTCGGGGGACGGTGTGGGCGGCGAAGAAAGGGTATTTCTTGTAAAGGGCGCCCGGCTACCGCTTGATCCTGGAAGAGCCAGTGTTTATCGGACTCCCACCTGCTCCATTCCACCAGATATCTCAATTGGGCTGCCTGGAAATATTTGCGAAGGTTGGGAACTCCCAGCCCTCCTGATTCTGGTGTCAGTGTCGTGAGAGTGCGGCGCATTCGGGGTTTGCGGCCCTGCCACACAAATCGGGACACGTCAGTTTGCATTTGTGGGATACAGCCCTTGGGGGGTTGTAAGGGCAGTGCCCGGAATAAGTACAGAATTTGGGGTAAAACTGTCATTTTGATCGCTGCTACCCTACCAAGCCAGGAAATCGTTCCTTTGTTCCATCTCCCGAGTTCGTCCCTCACCTTTTTGCCCACTGCCTCATAGTTAATGGAAACCATGGCCTGCAACGTCGGAGCTAACGTAATCCCTAGATATTGCACCTGATCTTTCGACCACCGTAAGGGAAAGAGCCTTTGTAGGTCGGTCCTAGTTGTTAAGGTCAGGGAGAGGTCCAAAGCCGTGGATTCCTCCACATTCATCCGAAAGCCGGCCACACTCTCAAAAGCTTTGAGTTCCGCCATACATGCGGGTAGGGCCTGCCTCGGGTTTTCCAGCGCGAAAATAACGTTGTCTGCGTAAAGGCTTATTACATGGGTGAAGCTCCCCATTCGTACTCCGGTTACGGCCATGTTCTGCCGCACTCGTTGGGCAAAGGGCTCCATGTAGAGCGCGAAGAGGAGGGGGGAGAGGGGACATCCCTGTCTCGTTCCGCGTTCGATATCAAACCGTCGAGAGCCACAGCCATTCACTCGTACTGCGGCAGAGGGGGATTTATAGCAATTAAAGACCATGGTTCGGAACTTTTCCCCCATTCCCAGCTTCGCCATAACTCGTTCGAGGTAGGGCCAGTGCACCCGGTCGAACGCCTTTTCTGCATCGACCGAGAGCAGCATACGTTCCCCTGGAATACGTGAGGCTTTTTCCAAGACGTGAACTATTCGCTTAGTGTTGTCCACCGTCTGCCGTCCAGGCACGAAACCAGCTTGATCCGGTTCAATTAGGCCAGGGAAGTACTGCGCCAATCTCGCCGCAAGAATCCCCGTGTAGAGTTTCAGGTCTAAATTTAGCAAGGAGATTGGTCTGTACGAGCCGCACTGCTTCCTATCTTTCCCTGGTTTGGGGATGACTGACACTGTCGCTTGTAGCAGGTCCGGAGAGATAGTTCCAGAATCAGAGAAGGAATTAAACAGGTTGGTCAAGATAGGGGCTAGCGTCCCGTAGAACGTTCTATAGAAGAGGGCTGTATAGCCGTCTGGGCCAGGGGCTTTTCCTAGTTTGAGCCTAGAAATCGCTGCAATCACCTCCTCAATCTTAATCTCTCTCTCTAGGTAATCTGCCTGCTTTTGAGTCAGGGACGGCAGGGTCACCGAATCCAGGTAACCCCCGCGTCTTCCATGTTGGCGGCTTCCGCTCTATATAGATCAGCATAGAAGCGACGAAAGGTCTCTGCAATTTCGGCGTCACCAGTGATCCCTTGTCCTGCATTTCCTGTCAGTTCCTTCACCTGGCGACTCTGATGGGCCACTCTCAATTTGGCTGCCAGCAGGCGACCACATCGATCCCCCCCAGTGTAATATGCATGTTTGAGGCGCAATGCCGCATATTCCGCCCTATCAAGGTCCAGTGAGGACAAGAGTTTCCTAGTTGCCTTCAACTGTTTCCAAACTCTTGGAGCCCCAGTGCGACGGTGTACGGTCTCCAATTCCCTGACTTTCTGGGTGAGTTCGTCCCGTGTACGTTTCCTATCTCGGTTATCCGCAGCTGAGACCGCAATAAATTCTCCCCGTAGTACTACCTTGAGAGCCCCCCACTGAGTCGACAGGGAAGTAACAGCGTTAGAGTTGTGCAGCTGAAAGTCCTTGATCGAATCAGTAATGCTTTGCACCACGTCTTTCCTATGTAGGAGGGTGTCTCGAAGTCTCCAGACCCCCCTCCGGGCAGAGCTCGGCTGGAGATGGAAGGTCCCAGAGACCGGTGAATGGTCCGATAGAGAAACAACACCCATTTCCGAGGCCGTGGCAAGGCCACGAACAGGTCCGGAGACCAGTAGATAATCAAGTCTGGCATAAGTTTTGTGTGCATGCGAGTAGTAGGAGAAGTCTGTGTCAGTCGGGTGGAGTTCGCGCCAGAGATCATGCAGGTCGGATTCAACTAACTGCGCCCTAACTGCCTGCGAGAGTTCCCCAGTCTGTGGATATCGCTGCGCCGATCTATCTTTTGAGGAGTCAAAGACCAAATTAATGTCCCCCCCTAGTATTATGTGTGTGTCCGGTGAAGCCGTGACATCCTCCAGAGCCCCGCGTAGAAATCTATCTTGCTGTTCGTTCGGGGCGTAAACTGCGCCTACAGTAAACGTTAGGACTCCCACTTTAAGTCTGTAGGCAAGAAGTCTACCTTTTTGTTCTACAAATTTGTGCAACACCTCACCCTTAAACGATTTGGACAGAAGAATAGCCACCCCGCTGTTTTAGTCGTATTGGAGGAAAAGAACTGTGTAGGGTAATGGTGGGACCTCATTCTGTGACAATCACTAGCTAACAAATGGGTCTCCTGGAGCAGACAGATGTCTGCCCGAGAGTTTTCTAATAAGGATAGGATAGCCCTTCTCTTCGTGGGATTGTTCAACCCCTTAACATTCAGGGTCACTACTTTCAATTCTGCCATGGACGGTTCGGATTACTCTGTCTGTGTGTGCGAACCAGAGTGCGTGAGAACAGGATGACTGCCAAGCAAATTCGATTGTCTACACTAGCATTCACAGATACTGTAGAAGCACTGGACAAGGTAACTTCCAACTCTCCCCCCCAACTTTCCCCCTCCCCAACTCCAAACAAACCTTCCCTCCCATGTCTCTCAACACACACCATAACGTCCCCAACTCCCCCCTCACTGCCCTCAGCGTCGACCCCCGGGTCATGCTTCCCCCCCTCACCAGTGCACCCAAAACTTCCTGAAATAGTCCCGGACAAGCCCAAACGGACCAGTCCGTGGAATGTTACCTTAGTGGACGTCCAGCCACACGTAGTCAAACCTTCGCTCCCCCCCATCGACTTTCCAAGCCCGCCATGGAAATATTGCTACTATGAATTCCCCCTGGAGCGTAGTTAAGCGGTCAGTGCCACCACCTCTGGACCTTCAAGCACCGTGGACGCAGTCCGGACAGCGGCCTCTTGTTCCGCTCTGATCGTTGGAGACCCCGGTCTCCGTGCCGCTTCCGTTGTCCTTCTTCTCCTTCTTGTAGCTCGATGCCAGCCGTCGTCAGTTGTGCGCCGCCGTCTAGGCGTGTGGGAGTCCTCCTCCTCTGTGGTGATGCTTAAGATTTCGCAGGCGTCCTGGAGGTTTCGTATATGGTGCGTCTCACCCTGCCATTTAAAGATAATACGAAAGGGGTGTCCCCATGAATCGGGTGTTTCATGCTGTTTGAGAAAGTCCGTCACAATCTTGAACGACTTGCGCTTCTGAAGCGTGATCGCGGACAGGTCTTGGTATAGAGCCACTGGGTGATCCCGGAAAGTGAGAGAGTGTACCTTTCGGGCCTCCGCCATGATCTTTTCTTTCAGTGGGAAGTCTGGGAGGAACGCCAGGATGTCCGGAGGGGGGCCATTAGATCTTCTGGTGGGACCCACCCTGTGCGCTCTGTCGATTCTAATGGGGAAGTCATCCCCTTCTCCCAGGACCATGCGGAAGAGTTCTTGCAGGAATTGAACAATGTCCGGGTTCTCCTCTGAGGATGGCACACCCCGGACCCTAATGTTATTCCTTCGTGACCTGTTCTCTAAATCTTCGTTGTGCAATTGTAGGTCCAGGTGTTGTTCTCGAAGGGTCAGTACTTCCTGCTGGAGAAGAGTGATCTCTTCAGCTTGTCTGTGTGCGGAGGTCTCCACAGTGTCCACTCTCTCCCCTAGGCCCTCCACTTCCCTACGAACCTCACGCACCTCCCCCGCTACTTCTTGTTTTAGGGCTTGGAAGTCTTCCCTCAGCGTGCCAAAGAGAGACTCCAAAAAGGATCTGGTTACCGGGGGCTCCGCTGCTGCACTTGACTGCGAGCCCCCAGCTGCTCCAGGCGAAGAAGAGGCTCTGTCCCCTTTGGTCTGCTGTCTGTTGAGCATCTCCGGGAGCGTGCGGTCGGTACGATCGTTGCGTTTTCCCCCTCTTTGACCCGCCATGATTCAGGCTTCCCCAACAGTCTACTCCTTTCTGCACGTAGAATCCGGGCCTCAAGGAGCCTGCTCCCAGCTCGGGGCGGACGTCGGCTCGCGTCCGCTCAGAAGACCACCACCGGCCTAGGTCAATAGCCCCACCTCAGGTTTGAGAGGGGGGGCTTCCGTAGTTGTCCCCACGGAGATCCTGTAGCTGCTTCTCTGGCACAGGTGCGGGCGCCCCTCACCTTAGTCGTGACTCCAGCCGATGTAGTGGGTTCCCGGTCGCTCGCCACAGTCCTGGCGTCATGCAGTGGTCCGAGGTCCCCTCCTTCAATGTATCCCGGGCACCCCTGTGTATTCGTCTGGGTCAGGGGATAGTCGCGGTGTCCATCAACAGGGGCCGTCTTCCAGATCCCTATCGAGTCCTCCCTCTGGCAGTTCTGGGTGCCCACGCGGCCTATGGCTCCCCTGGGGGTGTCCCACCGCAGATAGCGTGCCCCAGGGTGTGTAGCCCGAGCACCTTGGGCCTTGTGGATGCTCCGTCGTGCGTTCAATGTGGTGCCGGGGAATCGGGGGTGCTACTCGCCTGGGGGATGTCCGTGTCCTGTCGGCAGTAGACCGCCTCTGCAAGGGAGCCACTCTGCTGGGCGCTGCGTTCGGTCCCTCACGTGGCCCGGCTAGGCCTCCAAGCCGGGCGTTTGCGTAGCTCCCCCCTCGGTCCAGCCAGTACCTCGGTATGCGGCGAACCCCAGGACCCAGCCGGCGAGGCGACCGCTCCAGGCGCTCCATGCGGTCTACGGCCCCCCCAGGGCCGTCCCACCGCAAACAGCGTGCTTCAGGGTGTGCAGTCCGAGCACCTTGGGCCTTGTGGGTGCTCCGTTGTGCGTGCAAAGTGTTGTCGGCGATTCTGGGGTGCCACTCGCCTGGGGGGTGCCTGTGTCCTGTCGGCTGCAGACCGCTTCCGCAAGGGAGCAATTCCACTAAGCGCTGCGTTCGGTCTCCGTCGCTGCCCGGCTAGGCCTCCAAGCCGGGCGTTTGCGTAGCTCCTCCCCCGGTCCGGGCAGCACCTCGGGGTGTGGAGATCTCTAGGTCTCGGCTGGTGCAGTGTCGGTTCCAGGCGCTCTGCTTACCGCGCCGACGGAAGTGGCTGCTGGGCAGCGGGGGTAGTCCGCCCCGGGTAGCGCACTTACTGTGCAGTCCGTGGACCTCCAGCGGGTTCGGGCGGGGATCCCTCATCTCGGCTCGCCGCCATCTTAGAGCATCGGAGGGCAGCGGACTCGTCCCGGACACCACACCGCTCCACTCCGTGACGCTCAGCTGTGCCGCCCGCCGGAGCCAGAGAGCCCCACTCACAGCGGCGCGTCCACCCCTCGCCTCTTAGCCGTCCGGCGCCAAGCTATCCTGTCCGGGCCGGGGCACTGCTTCAGCCTCGGCTCGCGCTGGCTCCGAGCGCGGCACCGGGAACACGGTGAGTTCAGCACTCTGTTGTGCGCTGGAAGCGACGATCAGGCTGTCACTTGTTTCCCGATCAGTAGAGCCAGTCAGCGTGGCTCCGGGGGGAAAATGCAGCTAAATTCAGGGCTCGGGGCCTCCGATGGGGTCGGGAGCTCTAGCAGACACGTCCTTCTACCCCGCCATCTTGGCCACGCCCCCCCGGACATTGTTTTTAAAGCTGCTCGGAAACATGCAACACTAGCCATGTTTGGTTTGGAGAAACGTCACACAGCAGATAACATTTTGGATGTCTTTAACACAAAGGTCCTTAACTGGTTGTCCCCACTAAAACGCCAGGTTGGTTATGTTTCCACGGACAATGGCTCCAATATAGTTAAGGCCATGAGGGACGGTGACTATTTCAGAGTGCCGTGTTTGGCGCACTGTATAAACCTGGTTGTCGAAAAATTCTTGGGTAATAAAGGCAGTGCAGCGTACAGTGTATTGGACACCTGCCGAAAAATGTGCAAGCATTTCAGCCATTCTTTTAAGGCCCGGAAGCAGCTGAGGAGCCTGCTATATCAACGTCAAATGCCAGTGAAAGCACTCATCCAGGAGGTGGTAACACGTTGGAACTCAACCTTCTACATGCTTGAGCGTCTGTATGAGCAGTATAAGGAACTCGATCAATATTTCCTTACAGAGGGTACAGAGGAGCTGAGGATGGGTGCGGCGCAATGGAACATAGTTCAAAGCCTGACACGCATGCTTCGTCCTTTTGAGTTCTTCACGCGTGCAGTCAGCAAGGAGGACTCTAATTTGGGAAAAGCTATCCCATTGTTGTACATGCTGGAAGACCAACTGAAGGAGGTGTGTTCTGTGTTTGAAAAAGATGAAAAAAACCAAGACTCTTTGCTTCTGGCTGAGAAAATATTAGAGCTCCTACAAGGTGATGAACGTCTTAAAAAGATCCACTCAGAAGAGCATTACATTTGTGCTACTATTCTGGATCCACGCTACAAAAAGGCGCTGGCAGGCCAAGCATTCTTTCCTTTTGATGATGAACATGTTCCAAAGTACAAACGTTGGCTAGCCTTGTCAGCCAAGAGGTTTGAAAGAGAACGGCTGGAAATTGAAGGAAATGGCAGTACATCAGCAGGCCATCCCCAGTCAAAACAATCCACTTCTGCACCTGTGGCTGTGGCACAAGTGACCTCTCAGCCGTTAAAGACACCGGCAACCGGATCATCTGCACGAGACACAACAGAAACATTGGAGGCTGAAGAGGATTGGCTAGCTCTGCGTGGGTTTGGTTCTCAAAAGGTCAGAGGCACAGCAAGAGCTAAGCAAAGTGGAGGAACCTTGGATGAGGACCTTGAGTCGATGGTGAAGGACTATCTGAATGACTCAACAGAGGTCTATGTTAATTCTGACCCATTGGCGTATTGGCATGGGAAAAAAGAATTGTGGCCACAGCTCACCAACCTGGCTTTAAACTACTTGTCTTTCCCACTCGCAAGCGTGTCTTCTGAACGGGTTTTCAGTGCTGCTGGTGGCATTGTAACTCCCAAACGGAGCCACCTCTCGCCCAAAAATGTGGAGAGGTTAACAATGATCAAGATGAATCAGCACCTCATACCACCAGATTTCAGAGTACGAGAAAGCGTGCCGGATGAAGAGGAGGTGGCCAGCAACATAGATGAGGGAATTTCTACTCTGTCAGGTGACACTGAGCTCACCCTGCCTGAATTCGCAGAGTATGATGACGAAGCCTTATTCTTATTCCTGGACCGTGATATCGAGCCCTGAAAATGAGACAACGAATCAATAACTTTCTTTTTCGTCCCTATTCACTTTTATTCCTGTGTGTCTGTCTTTCTTTGTTGTGCACAGTTAAAATATTTCAAACTTTAATCAGATAATCACAAAATCAAGCCCATCAGCAGAACTGTCTTCACTGGTTTGCTAATTGATTTGAAGTTGCCGCAGTCTGCATTCCTCAGGTTCACAAGTTCAGAAGAACATGCTCCTCTATCCTCCTCCTCCAGACTCCTATTTCCATCAAACCAGAGGGCTGGTTTACGCCCAATGAAGAAAGACTCAGCACTTGTGGGGGTGTTGTTGTACCTCTTTGCAGGTGAGTTGACGGCTCTGGGACCATTGTTGGGAAGCTCTAATACCGGATAAAAGTGGTTTGGACCAAATCCCAGGCGGAATTTTTTTTGTGTTTTTGATGACTTGCTTGCCTTTGAGGTGCTCTTAGGGGGGGTTCCGTCTGTTTGTGGGTGAGTTTCGTGGTCTGGGAGCACTGCTGGGATACTCTAATCTTGATTGCATTTGCTTTTCAGGAAATCCGTCGTGGCAACCCCGACTTATGGCCTAGCTACGCAGCGCGTTTGGACCGAAGGCCGAGAAATATTGCAAGTATGAGATTTTGCTTTTGGCCTGTTTGGGGGTGTTATGCGTCTTGGTGGGTGGGTTAGCGGGTCTTGGGGCATTCCTGGGAAGGTCTAATACCAGGTAGAAGTGGTTGGGACAAAATCCAGGCCGATTTTTTTTTGGCTATTTCTGACATTTTGCTCAATGTAGCATTTTCGGGGGCCTGTTTGGGGGGCTTCCTGGTGTTTGTGGGTGGGTTTCGGGGTCTGGGAGCACTGCTGGGACACTCTAATCTTGATTGCATTTGCTTTTCAGGAAATCCGTCGTGGCAACCCCGACTTATGGCCTAGCTACGCAGCGCGTTTGGACCGAAGGCCGAGAAATATTGCAAGTATGAGATTTTGCTTTTGGCCTGTTTGGGGGTGTTATGCTTCTTGGCGGGTGGGTTGGACTGGTCTTTGGGCATTCCTGGGAAGGTCTAATACCGGCTAGAAGTGGTTGGGACAAAATCCAGGCCGATTTTTTTTTGGCTATTTCTGACATTTTGCTCAATGTAGTGTTTTCGGGGGCCTGTTTGTGGGGCTTCCTGGTGTTTGTGGGTGGGTTTCGGGGTCTGGGCGCACTGCTGGCTATATATACTTTACTTTGCAAGAGGTTTGAAGCAAATCCATGGTGGCAGAGGGGAGGTAGGTCCTAGCTGCAGAGCGCGCGCGGAGTTATTTGGGAAATTTGTGAAAAATTGACAAAGTCCCCATTTTTGTACTTTTGCTCTTTGGCTGTTTGGGGGTCTTCTACTCGTTTTCTCCTGGGTTGACGGCTCTGGGGCCATTGCTGGGAAGCTCTAATACCGGATAAAAGTGTTTTGGACCAAATCCCAGACGGAAATGTTTTTGTGTTTTTGATGACTTGCTTGCCTTTGAGGTGCTCTTAGGGGGGGTTCCGTCTGTTTGTGGGTGAGTTTCGTGGTCTGGGAGCACGGCTGGGACACTCTAATCTTGATTGCATATTCTTTTCAGGAAATCCGTCGTGGCAACCCCGACTTATGGCCTAGCTACGCAGCGCGTTTGGACCGAAGGCCGAGAAATATTGCAAGTATGAGATTTTGCTTTTGGCCTGTTTGGGGGTGTTATGCTTCTTGGCGGGTGGGTTGGCGGGTCTTGGGGCATTCCTGGGAAGGTCTAATACCGGGTAGAAGTGGTTGGGACAAAATCCAGGCCGATTTTTTTGTGGCTATTTCTGACATTTTGCTCAATGTAGCGTTTTCGGGGGCCTGTTTGGGGGGCTTCCTGGTGTTTGTGGGTGAGTTTCGGGGTCTGGGAGCACTGCTGGGACACTCTAATCTTGATTGCATTTGCTTTTCAGGAAATCCGTCGTGGCAACCCCAACTTATGGCCTAGCTACGCAGCGCGTTTCGACCGAAGGCCGAGAAATATTGCAAGTATGAGATTTTGCTTTTGGCCTGTTTGGGGGTGTTATGCTTCTTGGCGGGTGGGTTGGCGGGTCTTGGGGCATTCCTGGGAAGGTCTAATACCGGGTAGAAGTAGTTGGGACAAAATCCAGGCCGATTTTTTTGGGGCTTTTTCTGACATTTTGCTCAATTTAGTGTTTTCGGGGGCCTGTTTGTGGGGCTTCCTGGTGTTTGTGGGTGGGTTTCGGGGTCTGGGCGCACTGCTGGCTATATATACTTTACTTTGCAAGAGGTTTGAAGCAAATCCATGGTGGCAGAGGGGAGTTAGGGCCTAGCTGCAGAGCGCGCGCAGAGTTATTTGGGAAATTTGTGAAAAATTGACAAAGTCCCCATTTTTGTACTTTTGCTCTTTGGCTGTTTGGGGGTCTTCTACTCATTTTCTCCTGGGTTGACGGCTCTGGGGCCATTGTTGGGAAGCTCTAATACCGGATAAAAGTCTTTTGGACCAAATCCCAGGCGGAAAATGTATTGTGTTTTTGATGACTTGCTTGCCTTTGAGGTGCTCTTAGGGGGGGTTCCGTCTGTTTGTGGGTGAGTTTCGTGGTCTGGGAGCACTGCTGGGACACTCTAATCTTGATTGCATTTGCTTTTCAGGAAATCCGTCGTGGCAACCCCGACTTATGGCCTAGCTACGCAGCGCGTTTGGACCGAAGGCCGAGAAATATTGCAAGTATGAGATTTTGCTTTTGGCCTGTTTGGGGGTGTTATACTTCTTGGCGGGTGGGTTGGCGGGTCTTGGGGCATTCCTGGGAAGGTCTAATACCGGGTAGAAGTGGTTGGGACAAAATCCAGGCCGATTTTTTTTTGGCTATTTCTGACATTTTGCTCAATGTAGTGTTTTTGGGGGCCTGTTTGGGGGGCTTCCTGGTGTTTGTGGGTGAGTTTCGTGGTCTGGGAGCACTGCTGGGACACTCTAATCTTGATTGCATTTGCTTTTCAGGAAATCCGTCGTGGCAACCCCGACTTATGGCCTAGCTACGCAGCGCGTTTGGACCGAAGGCCGAGAAATATTGCAAGTATGAGATTTTGCTTTTGGCCTGTTTGGGGGTGTTATGCTTCTTGGCGGGTGGGTTGGCGGGTCTTGGGGCATTCCTGGGAAGGTCTAATACCGGGTAGAAGTGGTTGGGACAAAATCCTCGCGGAAAAGCCTTTTGGCACTTTTTGTAACTTAGGGTTCGTTAGGGTTAGCCCTAGCAGCAGGATTGCATGTGTTTCGGGGTGTTCTAGATTTTTGCAACTGAGTTCTGGGGTCTTAGAGCACTCGTGAGAATGTGTAATTTTGGTTGCAAGTCATTTGAAGAAAATCCATGGTGGGAAAGGGGGGATTTGGCATAGTTAACCCCTTCGCTGCTAGGCCTTTTCCCCTCCTGTGCTGAGCCCTTTTTTGGCAATTTGGGGTAGTGCGCGCTTAGGCCCCTGTAACTTTTTGACCACATAAGGTATCCACGCCAAATTTGCGTCCTTTTCTTCCAACATCATGTGGAATCCAAAGGTGCCCAGGGTTTCTGGATTCTCTTGGAGGGGTCCCAGAAAGTAACCAAAATATAGTGATTTTTTTGTTTTTTTCAGAAAAATTGGAAAAACGGGCTGCAAATGAAAGCCTCTGGGTTTTTCCCTAAAAACGTTATCAAAAAAGGGTTTGTGGGGCTGAAATCTCCATTTTCATAGCTTTTAGGGAATAACAGTCTTTTGTCAGAGAACCGACATTTTTCACACAGTATTGGCATTTTTCTGTGACATAGCCTATTTTTGCTATTTTTAGAGCTTTCTACCTCCTTCCAGTTAATGGTAGAAAAGAGTTTGAAAGCAATAATGGATCCTGGAATGCTGTACATTTTCGAAAAGTACACAAAATTCTGAATTCTGAAAGGGGTCATTTGTCTAAATCCATGAAGGTTTCTTTATAGAAACTAACAGTTAAATATCGAAGAAAATGAAAATTTGTTTAAAAAAACAGCCTTTTGTCTCAACGTTTTCACCTATAACTTTTTCTAATTTTGAGAACTCTTGGAAAGCAATATACCGTTATGTCCGGTAGACCTTCCTGGTTGTGGGGATATATAGGACTTGTAGTGTCACCAAGAACCCGACAAACCCAGATCCAAAAACTGAGGAGCAACTTGCAATGGTATTTTTTCATTTACCGGGTATAGAGCACTTTGTTTTGGAAAATGTATACATGGAAAAATCTGTATGAAAGTCACCTATGCATTTCTGAATTGGGTACAAATTATAGAGTTCAGAAACAGTATATAATTGATAATTTTCAAAATTGGGAATACTCATACTAGCATGAGAATTATTGGTCATTTTTCAAAAAAAAATTTTTTTAAACACAATGTGTTTCATTGAAAGGGAGAAATGCATGAAAGCTCAATGGGTAATAACAGTTAATTTACAAATTTGAATTACCCCAATTCTCCCGATAAAAACGGTACCTCACTTGTGTGGGTTGGCCTTGTGCCTGCGACAGGAAACGGCGAAAAATGCAACGTGCTCACACCTAAATTTTGCAGTTACAAATTGACCCTTTTTTGGCAAAGTGCCTACCTGTAGTTTTGGCACCCTAGCTCTGCCGGCATCTAGGGAAACCTTGCAAACCTATACATTTTTGAAAAGTAGACACCCAGGGGAACTCAGGGTGGGGTGACTCCTCTGCCTACCCCCAGGTTTTGTTACCCAGAATCCCTTGCAAAGATAAGATTTTGTAAAAAAAAACACATTTTCCTGACATTTCAGTGGTGGAAAGTTCTGGAATCTGCGTGGATCAACAAATTTCCACCCACCCAGCGTTCCCCCATGTCTCCCGGGAAAAATGGTACCTCACTTGCCTGGGTAGGCATAGTGGCTGCGACAGGAAACAGCGCAAAATGCAACATGGTCGCACCTCAATTTTCCTGTGAAATTTTGAGCTCTTTGGACAAAGAGACTACCTTTAGTTTTTGCGCCCTGGCTCTGCCTGCACCTAGGGAAACCTAGCAAACCTATACATTTTTGAAAAGTAGACACCCAGGGGAATTCAGGATGGGGTGACTCCTCTGCCTACCCTCAGGTTTTGTTACCCAGAATCCCTTGCAAAGCCAAGATTTTGACAAAAAAAACACATTTTCCTGACATTTCAGTGGTGGAAAGTTCTGGAATCTGCGTGGATCAACAAATTTCCACCCACCCAGCGTTCCCCCATGTCTCCCGGGAAAAATGGTACCTCACTTGCGTGGGTAGGCATAGTGGCTGCGACAGGAAACAGCGCAAAACGCAACATGGTCGCACCTCAATTTTCCAGTGAAATTTTGAGCTACTTGGACAAAAAGACTACCTTTAGTTTTTGTGCCCTAGCTCTGCCAGCACCTAGGGAAACCTAGCAAACCTACACATTTTTGAAAAGTAGACACCCAGCGGAATTCAGGGTGGGGTGACTCCTCTGCCTACCCCCAGGTTTTGTTACCCAGAATCCCTTGCAAAGCTAAGATTTTGACAAAAAAAACACATTTTCCTGACATTTCTGTGGTGGAAAGTTCTGGAATCTGCGTGGATCAACAAATTTCCACCCACCCAGCGTTCCCCCATGTCTCCCGGGAAAAATGGTACCTCACTTGCGTGGGTAGGCATAGTGGCTGCGACAGGAAACAGCGCAAAACGCAACACGGTCGAACCTCAATTTTCCAGTGAAATTTTGAGCTTTTTGGACAAAAAGACTACCTTTAGTTTTTGCGCCCTATCTCTGCCAGCACCTAGGGAAACCTAGCAAACCTACACATTTTTGAAAAGTAGACACCCAGGGGAATTCAGGTGGGGTGACTCCTCTGCCTACCCCCAGGTTTTGTTACCCAGAATCCCTTGCAAAGCTAAGATTTTGACAAAAAAAACACATTTTCCTGACATTTCTGTGGTGGAAAGTTCTGGAATCTGCGTGGATCAACAAATTTCCACCCACCCAGCGTTCCCCCATGTCTCCCGGGAAAAATGGTACCTCACTTGCGTGGGCAGGCATAGTGGCTGCGACAGGAAACAGCGCAAAACGCAACATGGTCGAACCTCAATTTTCCAGTGAAATTTTGAGCTTCTTGGACAAAAAGACTACCTTTAGTTTTTGCGCCCTGGCTCTGCCAGCACCTAGGGAAACCTAGCAAACCTATACATTTTTGAAAAGTAGACACCCAGGGGAATTCAGGGTGGGGTGACTCCTCTGCCTACCCCCAGGTTTTGTTACCCAGAATCCCTTGCAAAGCTAAGATTTTGACAAAAAAAAACACATTTTCCTGACATTTCTGTGGTGGAAAGTTCTGGAATCTGCGTGGATCAACAAATTTCCACCCACCCAGCGTTCCCCCATGTCTCCCGGGAAAAATGGTACCTCACTTGCGTGGGTAGGCATAGTGGCTGCGACAGGAAACAGCACAAAACGCAACATGGTCGAACCTCAATTTTCCAGTGAAATTTTGAGCTTCTTGGACAAAAAGACTACCTTTAGTTTTTGCGCCCTGGCTCTGCCAGCACCTAGGGAAACCTAGCAAACCTATACATTTTTGAAAAGTAGACACCCAGGGGAATTCAGGGTGGGGTGACTCCTCTGCCTACCCCCAGGTTTTGTTACCCAGAATCCCTTGCAAAGCTAAGATTTTGACAAAAAAAAACACATTTTCCTGACATTTCTGTGGTGGAAAGTTCTGGAATCTGCGTGGATCAACAAATTTCCACCCACCCAGCGTTCCCCCATGTCTCCCGGGAAAAATGGTACCTCACTTGCATGGGTAGGCATAGTGGCTGCGACAGGAAACAGCGCAAAACGCAACATGGTCGAACCTCAATTTTCCAGTGAAATTTTGAGCTTTTTGGACAAAAAGACTACCTTTAGTTTTTGCGCCCTGGCTCTGCCAGCACCTAGGGAAACCTAGCAAACCTATACATTTTTGAAAAGTAGACACCCAGGGGAATTCAGGGTGGGGTGCCTCCTCTGCCTACCCCCAGGTTTTGGCACCCAGAATCCCTTGCAAAGCTAAGATTTTGACCAAAAAAACCACATTTTCCTGACATTTCTGTGTGGAAAGTTCTGGAATCTGCGTGGATCAACAAATTTCCACCCACCCAGCGTTCCCCCATGTCTCCCGGGAAAAATGGTACCTCACTTCCGTGGGTAGGCATAGTGGCTGCGACAGGAAACAGCGCAAAACGCAGCATGGTCGAACCTCAATTTTCCAGTGAAATTTTGAGCTTTTTGGACAAAAAGACTACCTTTAGTTTTTGCGCCCTATCTCTGCCAGCACCTAGGGAAACCTAGCAAACCTACACATTTTTGAAAAGTAGACACCCAGGGGAATTCAGGGTGGGGTGACTCCTCTGCCTACCCCCAGGTTTTGTTACCCAGAATCCCTTGCAAAGGTAAGATTTTGACAAAAAAAACACATTTTCCTGACATTTCTGTGGTGGAAAGTTCTGGAATCTGCGTGGATCAACAAATTTCCACCCACCCAGCGTTCCCCCATGTCTCCCGGGAAAAATGGTACCTCACTTGCCTGGGTAGGCATAGTGGCTGCGACAGGAAACAGCGCAAAACGCAACATGGTCGCACCTCAATTTTCCTGTGAAATTTTGAGCTCTTTGGACAAAGAGACTACCTTTAGTTTTTGCGCCCTATCTCTGCCAGCACCTAGGGAAACCTAGCAAACCTACACATTTTTGAAAAGTAGACACCCAGGGGAATTCAGGGTGGGGTGACTCCTCTGCCTACCCCCAGGTTTTGTTACCCAGAATCCCTTGCAAAGCTAAGATTTTGACAAAAAAAACACATTTTCCTGACATTTCTGTGGTGGAAAGTTCTGGAATCTGCGTGGATCAACAAATTTCCACCCACACAGCGTTCCCCCATGTCTCCCGGAAAAAATGGTACCTCACTTGCGTGGGTAGGCATAGTGGCTGCGACAGGAAACGGTTCAAATCGTACGGTTGTGAATTTACAATAACCAATAGCAACATTACCTTTTTTGGGGGGGGGGGGGACTGAGTTTTTGGACCGGGGCTCAGCGGGCATCTTTGGAAAGTTCCAAACCCAAACAGTTCTGAAAACTAGACACCCAGGGGAGTCCAGGGAGGTATGGCATGCGTGGGTCCCCCAATGTTTTCCTACCCAGAAATCCCTGCAAACCATAAATTTTGGTTAAAAAAACAGTTTTCCAAACATTTTTGCGTGGGATCTCCGTGTCGGCACAAATGTCCAACCACCCAGCGTTCCCCTTGTTCTCCCGAGTTAAATGATACCTCACTTGTGTGGGTGGGCCCAAGGCCTGTGTCTAAGGCAGTGGGGCTTAATTTGTAAAACATAAATACTACTTTTTCAAAAGTCATTTTCGGACTGTTCTGCTTTGGGGCACCCACACAAGTGAGGTATCCTTTTACTCGGGAGAACAAGGTGAACGCTGGGTGGTAGGACATTTTTGCCAACACGGAGATCCCACGCAAAAAAGTTTGGAAAAGTGATATTTTTACCTAATTTTAAGGTTTGCAAGGAGTTCTGGGTAGGAAAACATTGGGGGACCTACGCATGCCATACCTCCCTGGACTCCCCCGGGTGTCTAGTTTTCAGAACTGTTTGGGTTTTGTACTTTCCAAAGAATACCACCGAGCCCCGGGCCAAAAACTCAGGTGCCCCCCCCCCTAAATCAAGGTTGTTTTGCAATTGGCTATTGTAAATGCACCACTGTACGATTTGAACAGTTTCCTGTTGCAGCCACTATGCCTACCCACGCAAGTGAGGTACCATTTTTATCGGGAGACCTTGGGGAACGCTGGGTGGGCGGAAATTTGTGTGAGCCCAGTGACGCCACGCTTTCCCACACAAAAAAAGTGTGAAAAAACTGATTTTTTCAACATAAATTGAGGTTTGCAAGGGATTCTGGGTAAAGGAACGTTGGAGGATCCACGCAAGCCATACCTCCTTGGAAGCCCCCGGGTGTCTACTTCTCAGAAATGTGTGGGTTTGGTAGGTTTCCCTAGATGGGCGTCTAGCACGGGGCCAAAAACCCAGGTAACCCCTCTTGCAAAAGCTGGTGGTATTGAATGTCAATACCACCAGCTTTTGCAAGAGGGGTTACCTGGGTTTTTGGCCCCGTGCTAGACGCCCATCTAGGGAAACCTACCAAACCCACACATTTCTGAGAAGTAGACACCCGGGGGCTTCCACGGAGGTATGGCTTGCGTGGATCCTCCAACGTTCCTTTACCCAGAATCCCTTGCAAACCTCAATTTATGTTGAAAAAATCAGTTTTTTCACACTTTTTTTGTGTGGGAAAGCGTGGCGTCACTGGGCTCACACAAATTTCCGCCCACCCAGCGTTCCCCAAGGTCTCCCGATAAAAATGGTACCTCACTTGCGTGGGTAGGCATAGTGGCTGCAACAGGAAACTGTTCAAATCGTACAGTGGTGCATTTACAATAGCCAATTGCAAAACAACCTTGATTTAGGGGGGGGGGGGGCACCTGAGTTTTTGGCCCGGGGCTCGGTGGTATTCTTTGGAAAGTACAAAACCCAAACAGTTCTGAAAACTAGACACCCGGGGGAGTCCAGGGAGGTATGGCATGCGTAGGTCCCCCAATGTTTTCCTACCCAGAACTCCTTGCAAACCTTAAAATTAGGTAAAAATATCACTTTTCCAAACTTTTTTGCGTGGGATCTCCGTGTTGGCAAAAATGTCCTACCACCCAGCGTTCACCTTGTTCTCCCGAGTAAAAGGATACCTCACTTGTGTGGGTGCCCCAAAGCAGAACAGTCCGAAAATGACTTTTGAAAAAGTAGTATTTATGTTTTACAAATTAAGCCCCACTGCCTTAGACACAGGCCTTGGGCCCACCCACACAAGTGAGGTATCATTTAACTCGGGAGAACAAGGGGAACGCTGGGTGGTTGGACATTTGTGCCGACACGGAGATCCCACGCAAAAATGTTTGGAAAACTGTTTTTTTTAACCAAAATTTATGGTTTGCAAGGATTTCTGGGTAGGAAAACATTGGGGGACCCACGCATGCCATACCTCCCTGGACTCCCCTGGGTGTCTAGTTTTCAGAACTGTTTGGGTTTGGAACTTTCCAAAGATGCCCGCTGAGCCCCGGTCCAAAAACTCAGTCCTCCCCCCCCCATAAAAAGGTAATGTTGCTATTGGTTATTGTAAATTCACCACCGTACGATTTGAACCGTTTCCTGTCGCAGCCACTATGCCTACCCACGCAAGTGAGGTACCATTTTTCCCGGGAGACCTGGGGGAACGCTGGGAGGGAGGAAATTTGGGTGAGCCCAGTGATGGCACGCTTTCCAACACAAACATTGCTGAAAAAATTGTTTTTTTTAACTAATATTGAGGTTTGCAGGGGATTCTGGGTAAAGGAACGTTGGAGGATCCACACAAGCCATAGCTCCTTGAAAGCACCTAGGTGTCTACAATTAAAAAATGTATGGTTTTGGTAGGTTTCCCTAGTAGCCCATCAATTCCAAACACATACACACATACTGGTTGGATTTGGCACGAGGGCAAGTGATGGTTCAGTATATAAAAACATTAACAAGAGATTTCCCAAAAAAGAAATGCACTGTCAATTACATGGACAAAGAAACTGAACCAATTACTTGCAGCTCGTGAGCTGTAAAGCCAGCGTCAAGGCACCAACCGCTTTACAGGCCATTCACACTCCTTTCATACCTAAAACAAAGAAAAACAATCACACCACCATGCACAAAAGGAACACATCACAACATTTACAAAAAAAAAAAACAGAGCACCCGTACTGAAAAATATAAAAATTAAAAAAAACAGCAAACAAATCCTCAAACACACACACTGGTTGGATTTAGCACGAGGGTGAGTGAAGGTTCAGCATATACAATTCAATTAGCAAGCAAATTCACAAATAATGAAATGCACTGCTAATAATTGAGAGAACGAGAAACTGAACCATTGACTCACAGCTCGTGAGCTGTAAAGCCACGACAAGGCACCAACCTCTTTACAGGCCATTCACACACCTTTCATACATGTGACACATACAAAACATTCACACCGCCAGCCGCAGGCCCTTCACATCAAAACACTCACACCAGCAGACAGCGCCATTCAAGGGCCCATCACATTCACACGCCCACATTCCAGACACAGCAAATACACAAATTGATGGACTGGGTGGAGTGGCACTCAGCTAGCACTGTGTGTAGTGACCATCAGAAAGTAAATACTCACACACCGCCAGCCAAGCGCAAGTCCACCAACACCACCAACCAAGCACTTGTCCACACACACCGCCAGCCAAGCACCTAACCTTGCACACAAACACCAAAGCACCATCCATTCACACCGCCAGCCGAGCACCAATCCTTGCACACAACCAGCAAAGCTCCATGCACTCACACCGACAGCCAAGCACCTAACCATGCACTCCGCCAGCCAAGCAAAAATCCACGCACCCCCCAAGCACAACTCCAATCCATGCACTATGCCAGCCAAGCACCAGTTCACGCACACCACCAGCCAAGCGCCATCCACTCACACCACCAGCCAAGCACCTAACCATGCACTCCGCCAGCCAAGCAAAAATCCACGCACCCCCCAAGCACAACTCCAACCCATGCACTATGCTAGCCAAGCACCAGACCACGCACACCACCAGCCAAGCGCCATCCACTCACACCACCAGCCAAGCACCTAACCATGCACTCCGCCAGCCAAGCAAAAATCCACTCACCCCCCCAGCACAACTCAAATCCATGCACTATGCCAGCCAAGCACCAGACCACGCACACCACCAGCCAAGCGCCATCCACTCACACCACCAGCCAAGCACCTAACCATGCACTCCGCCAGCCAAGCAAAAATCCACTCACCCCCCCAGCACAACTCAAATCCATGCACTATGCCAGCCAAGCACCAGACTACGCACACCACCAGCCAAACGCCAGTCCACGCACACAGACAATCCAAGCATAATGCAGCACACACCACCATCGAAATTAGATTTTTTTTAAGAAATACCACAAATCAAATGATGAAACCTACAAATCTGCTAACACAAAGTCAAAAACTAAATGCTGTGCACCAATGCACACCTTAAAGCAGACTAAAAATATTACAGAATACAGACCAGACAGTACACTTACAAGCTCAATGAAACTCCCAAAACTTCTTTTGTGTGTGGTACGATTTAAAACAAGCTGGCACACACAATCCAGGTTTTGAAGGACAGTCAGGGCAGTACAAACGAGACTCCCTCCGCACTTCTCTTCGCCAACAGACTCTACATCTTTTAGTGGGATTGTCTTTTGCAGTTGTGGGAGGAATGTATTCTGGAAAGTGGCGATCTTTCAGTCTGGCAACTTCCTCCACCACTCCAAATCTTGGGACACTTGCCTGTTCCACTAGTACAAGGCTGCCTATTATACTCTCCTGAAACTTAACAAAAGGCATCTTTACCTCAGGACAAGATTTCTGGAACACAAAGAAAGCATTAAAGGATGCCAAGTGGAAAAGATGAATAGCCAACTTCTTGTACCAAATGTAAGATTTTCGTAGAGCAGCATAAGGTTCCAACCTCTGATCTACTCTGTCAACACCACCCATGTACTTATTGTACTGTAAAATGCACACAGGTTTACGCACTTCAGCACGCTCACCCCAAACAGGCAGAGCTTCAGTGCTTTCATCATGGATTGTAGTCAACATGTACACATCTCTCCTGTCACAAAACTTCACAGCTAGAAGCTTACCACATCGCAATGCAGTAGACTGTCCCCGCACAAGCCTTTTGCAAACAAGTTCAATAGGGAAACCTTTCCGGTTACTGCGCATCGTGCCACAAGCAACAGTGCCCACTTTGGCCAATTCCTTGAACAAACGCACACTAGTGTAGAAGTTATCTACATATAAATGGTGGCCTTTGTTAAATAATCGTCTGCCTAGTTCCCACACAATTTTCTCAGTCACTCCAAAAGTGGACGGACAAGCAGAAGTGTTAATGCTGGAATCCTTACCGGTGTACACCCTGAAATTATAAACGTATCCAGTCTCACTGTCACACAGCATATACAGTTTGATTCCATAGCGTGCCCTCTTACTAGGAATGTATTGCCTAAAAACCAAGCGGCCCTTGAACAATACCAAAGACTCATCCACAGCTATTTGTTTTCCAGGAGCAAAGATCTCAGAAAAACGATCAACAAAGTGATCAAGGACAGGCCGAATCTTAAAAAGACGGTCACAATCAGGGTGATCACGTGGCAACGCTAAATCATTATCAACGAAATGCATCATGCGAAGAAGAAGCATATACCGATCACGAGTCATAACTGCTGGAAATATAGATGTTGCCATCAAGGGACTAGTGGACCAATAAGAAGACATTGATGGCTTCCTTAGCAAGCCCGTCAAAAAAATTAATCCCAAAAACTTCTTCATCTCTTCAACATATGTGGGAGACCAATAGGTAGCTCTAGAATGGGGCTTAAGGCTGGCACTGTGGTCCCTCAAATACTGCTCTGCATACAAATTAGTTTGCTCCACAATCTCTTGCAAAAACTCATCGTCAAAAAACAATTGAAAAAATTGAATTGGCAGAAAATTGTCAGTATTCACTCTACACCCTGGAACACCAGTGAAGTCTGGCAATTCAGGCTGCACCATGCCAGGGGCAACCCAGACGTCATCACTAATATCGGAAGAAGAAGCCACCCTAGCCTGCAGCCCAGCTGCCTCTTGCTGCACTACATCAACGGGAACACTAGCATCCCCAGCTGCCTCTTACATCTCAACATCAACAGAGGAACTCGCCTCCCCAGATGCCACTTGCTGCTCAACAACAACAGAAAGACTAGCAGCACCAGATGCCTCATGCTGCTCTACAACAGGAAGACTAGCAGCACCAGATGCCTCATGCTGCTCTACAACAGGAAGACTAGCAGCACCAGATAACCCTTGGCGAACAACAGCAATGTGAAGCTTTTTGGGCGCAGCCTTTACCACACTTGCCTCTTCCCGACGAGAAAGTAAGCGAAACCTTAAGGACCTAGGCAGCCGCTCAGATGGCTCTTGCCTCTCTACCGGCACATCAATGTCCCTCTCTACCACAGGCACTTCATCAGCACTAGAAGAATCATCATCCGATGAAGAAGATACCATGCGAAGAGAAAACTCACTGCCTGAATCTTCAGCAGCTTCCTCATGCTCCGAATCGGAGTCAGTGTCTGGACCATGCTCAGAGGAAGACTCAAAAAGCAAACTAACAACGCGCTGAGCAGTCATCCTGCGAGCAGCCATTATCCTAACAAAGCAAGAAGACTACACACACAAGTGAACAACAAGCTACACTGTGCAAAGTAAGAAGTAAACAAGGTAGAGTCTTCACACAAAGATCAATACACTTTAAAAACAATTCAAATCTAACCAAATATAAGAACACTCACCAGCACCTACTCTGCTGAAACACAGCAAAAATAAAGGAAATCCCACTAGAAAGAAACAAAAGTATAGATTAGACAAAGTACACATCAAGCAGCAATACCAAAAAAAAGGTAACAAACAAGAACCACAAAGCCACACAAACAGCAATAACTAGACTTTTCATAAAAACACATTCATCTAGGGAAAGTAGTACAAAAAACCTTTACTTACCAAGCACATGCAACTACACAGGCTGCAAAACCAGCAGTAACTGAACCGCAACCTACACCAATACAAACAGCAAAAGCCTGGATCAAAAACAAAGAGGAAATAAAAAAATTAATACTACATTTCACAAACAAATGAACAAACAACACACAAATTTACCCACAAAATCACATCCACACAGATGGGCCATCAAAAAGGGCAAAACGGACAAAAGTACGGGTTGATTTGCCCACCGGGGGGGCAGAAAATCTAAGTTAAAAATCCAACCCACCAGGAAGCGACCCTTGCAAAAGGGGTCACTTCCTACAATCTAAAATAAAATCCCTGGTGCTAGTGGGGGCATTTCTACCGCACAATCGCAATGCTGTGCGCGACCGTGAGGCAGAAATGCCCTGGAAAGAGACATCAGGAGAGAGGAAAATCACTTGCCTCTCCCCTGATGCCTCTTTGCGGCCCCCCCCCCCCCAACACTCTCAAAAACAACTTAACACCTCCAGGCGCAGGAAGCAAATGGCTTCCCGAACGCCTGGGAATCCCTGAAGATGTTGACGCGTGCTGTGCGCGCTGACGTCCTCAGGGATTCTCATGGGGATGGGGGCAGCAGAATTAATGTGGTTAACTGTGATGCTGGACAGAGGCACTTGCATCCTTAATATAATAATCCTCTGAGGATGAATACATATTTGCTTGGCGGCCCCTGGCAGGGATTTTGCGGTCTCCAGCTTTGTTCCACTTCATAAAACCCTGATCCTCCCCCCTCATGAGCTACGGGTGGCTCCACCCCGCCCGGAGCCCCTCTTCTGGGGGCCCCCTTCCTACGCTCCCTGCCCAGGGCCGCCATGAGCCTAGAGCCGCCCCTGTCCACCTGTCCTTCCTTCCTCAGTAGCTGTGTGTGGTAAGAGCAGGGAGGAATCAAGAACAAGCTGTACTCCCCCTCCACCAACCCGGCTCAGCCAGATCTCAGCTCCAGATCAATGTGACCCAGCAGAAGCCGCCTCCACAGCGTAGGAGAACTGAACGGTGACAAACTCCTCCTACTGCTATAGGTGTGGAGGTGCAGAGACCGCCCCCTGCCCTTTCTGGGTGCACCGGATGGGGAGGCTGCTGGTGATGAGCAGCCAGTCAGCTACAATATTGTAAAGGGGTGAGGTAGTGCACCTCTGGAATAACTGAAGCTCAAGGGTAGGGTGTTTGGCACTGGGCTGAAGGATGCAACTCAGGGGTAGAATGTTCACTTTGGGGGAAGCTGGGACTCAGAGGTAAAGTTTGTGGCACTCAGGTGAAGTTTGCACTTGAGGGGCACCAGGGTCCCATTGTGGAGCTGAGGAGTGAAGTTTGGACCAACGAGGCAGATTCTGAAACTCACAGGTTCCATTGCTTCGCTGGTGTAAATGCTGCTTGGCACAATCTTACTCTCTGGGGTAGACAGAGCTCACAGACCCAGGGGCCAGTGTGCTGTTCGGGGGTCAAGGGCTCCTGTCCAGCCAGAGTTATGGTTTCCAGGCATTTCAGAGTTTGATGGAAGAAAAGCACCTCCGCTGCGTCTCGTCTTCCTCTCCAGGGCATTGCCCCTTTCTCCCTCCCACTTTCCAGGAGATTTCCTTCCTTTCTCCAGGCCCCCTGCTCATTCTCAGTACTACGCCCCTTCCTCTATCTTTTGGCTGTGACTGGCCTTCCCGCCATGGGGGTTTCAGATCCACATACACGTGCCTGTTTGTGGATTGGTGCAATTTACATTTAGTGCACCTATTTCTGGTTAGTGGCTCACATGTTTGTAATGTTCCTCGTGCTTCTGGTGTGGGCTGAAGCACTGCTGCCTTTGTGTTTATATCCCACATACTGGGAAGAAACGTAAAAACAAACTTAGCTCCCCTTTGGCAGCACACTGTTCCTTCCCCACCCACGAAATTGGCAAAAAAAAAAAAAAAAAAGTTAAATCCCTAGCATTCCAGCTGCACGATCGCACGATCGTGCAGCAGGAATGCTCTAAAGTTGCATCGAGGGAAAGGAAAAGCCTTTCCTTTCCCTCGATGCAAGTTTCAAAACGATCCCCCCCGCCCCAGCCACAAAACATACCTCTTTTCACGAAGACGCGCAGGAAGCAAATGGCTGCCCTGCGCGTCGGTAAACAAAAGGAACCCCCGGTGACGTCAGCGCGCCTCGCGCGCTGACGTCATTGATGACGCGGGCGGGGAGGGCGGGGGGAGGCAGGGGAAGGTCTTCCCCTGCCATCCCCGCAGAAAAGAAAAAAATCGGGCAGACTCGGGAGGAGCGCTGGCGCTTCCCCCGAGGGTGGGGCTCATGACGAGCTGGGCTCGTCATCAGTGTTTGAGGAGGCTACACCATGACGAGCCCAGCTCGTCATCAGCCCCGAAGGGGTTAAAGAAAGCCTTTGCCACTATTCTTAACTTAGGGTTCGTTAGGGTTAGCAGTATTTCTATTGCATGTGTTTGAGTGGGGGGGATTTCGAGTCTTGGAGCGATGCTGGCTATGGATACTTTTGCTTGGTTGCTTGCAAGTGGTTTGAATGCAATCCACGGTGGGTAAGGGGTAATTAGGAAGGGGGTACTTCGGCCTACTTTTACTTTCAAAGTAAGTTTTGTCACCAGTTTTCTGCTAGGCCTCGTTTTTTGAGATTTGATTGGGGGTCTTCTACATTTTTGCGACTGGCTTTAGTAAGGGTCTGGGTGGGAGCACTGCTAGGAAGATCTAATTTTGTTCTAAAACACAGTTTACAGTACACCTAGCTTGAGGGGAAAGATCCGCTACATTAATTTGCCCCTACTTATTTATCCTTCAAAAGGTGACTCAGACAGAGTACGCACTTTCAAAAATATTGTACTCTCTACTAGGAAAATCAAATTGTGACTTTTTGCACTCCACAGCCTACATACCTTATATTTATTTATCAGTGGTGTTGTAATATTATATCACTTCCTGTTTTTCGTTGAATAATTACAGGCCGGGTTTCAGTCTCTGCAATGGGGAAAAAAGGATGGAATAATTGGATTGGATAAATGCACAGCAAATTATTACAGCTCAAAGTTCAACTGCTAATCGTTTTTATGGTGCACCGTAAGGTGGCGTCGAGGGTCCTACGACGTCAAGCTACATAACAAGAACGTGAAACTAGAGGTTCTCTAGTGTCATCCCTTCACGGGCACACAAGTGGTTGTCTTCCCACCAAAAGAAGACTTTCAATCCAGTGATTCAGGTATTCATGTGATTTATTTTTTATTTTTAGGTAATGTAGATTATCACCATAATTTCATATTGTTCATTCAATGTTACTCATATATTTGTTGATCAGACATTGTCATAATAAAGCATCCAATGCATTTCGGGCATTATGTAGCATGCCCTTCATCAGGGAAATAGACACTGTAAAAAAAGGATAATAAAATAATATCACTAAAACATTAGTTAAATCTGTAAACATACATCATGAAGTTGACTATACACTGTATACATGATACTGTACATACAAATGTGTATGAACTCGGGGGGTTCTGTGGTTAACGTGCTGTGGTTAGTAATGGTGAAAAACAGACGGATTGCTCAAAAAGAAGACTGTGCACCACTTACATGGCTGGTTATCTAACGTTGCGTTGTGTTCTGAAAAAATGGGAAAAAGATAGAGCGGTATTAGAAAAACGGACTCAACTGGTGGGGCGATCCATGAGCAAAGTGCTCGTTCTATCGGAAACTCCTAAACCCAGCTCATTCTATCAGACTAACCTTACTCGGAAATAGGCGCGCGTATCGGTCCTTTTCTCCTCTTCGTTCGCGGCGGCACGGTGAAATGCCGGTCGCGTTAAGATATTTAAACATTGTTCCGGTCATGTGGGATATCACGTGATCCTGCCATGGTAAAAAGACTCGGTTACGTGGGTGACGGTCATGCGTATTATTTCTAGGTATCGCCACTATCGATAAGCTGGTCAGAGTCAAAAATGCGGTATATCATAGTGGAAGAGTGAGTTCGAAAAAAGTAAATAATCGTAATAGGTGCTTTTAAATGAATAAATTAGATAACCGTCAAGGCAAGAAAGAAAAATAGTAAAAAAAGTGTCGGGAATAGAACCTCTCACGGCGAGGTTAGTAGACAGGCTGTTCAGTGGTTGAAGCCATTGCAGAGTTTATAAACGATAAAGAATATGTGAGGTGTGAGTGTCAGATGTATGTGTGAACGGACACAGTATACACAAAGAACAGTCTACGGAGCAATTATTTACAGATAGCATGCAAATTCAATTCTTTCATTTAAACCCAGTGGTTTCTGGCAGGATAGGTTTTGTATCCAATAATTCTCTCTCTGCAGGAGGTGTTTGGAATTGTCTCTGCCTTCTACTTTCTGGACCGTTTCAAGGATGATGAATTTGATCTGGGAGATATTGTGATGTTCCTCAACAAAATGGGAGGATAATGCAGATTTCATGTTTTTCAAACGAATATTTGACTTATGTTCAGTTAATCGCACTTTAATCCGACGTTCCGTCTTCCCTACGTAAATTTTACCACACGGGCATCTGATTCCATAAATGACATTGCTCGATTCACAGGTGGCATTCACCTTTAGTTTGATGGGGTAACCTTTTGAAGGATGACAGATGGTGTTTCCTCGGATTACACTGTTACAACTGCCACAGTTGAGGCAAGGTTTAGTACCAGAGAATTTTGCTACAGATGTTGAAGTTTCTGGTGGTTTATGTTGGAGAATTTCTCCGAGATTCTTTGATCTGGTGTAGGCAAAGATAGGAGGTTGATTAAATGACTGTTTGAAATCAGGTTCTAGATTCAATATAGACCAATGTTTTAAGATGGTTTGTTTGTATTTCTTGCTCGATGTTGAGTATCTAGATACCACCACTGTTCGTGTTTGTTCAGATTTTGTTTTAGTAGTTAGGAGTTTCTCCCTGTCCAATTTATCAACCTTTTTCTTTGATTCTTCTAGTAGAGATTCGGGGTAACCTCTATCAGTGAATTTCTTTTTGATTTCTCTCAGTCTGACATTAAGTACGTTTTCATCTGAGGTGATTCTCTTAACTCTTGCCATTTGAGAAAACGGTAGATTATTAATCAAGTTGGGTTGGTGAAAACTTGAATATAGCAACATGTTGTTCCTATCAGTAGGTTTGGTGTAAACATCAGTCGTAAAGCCTTCTGGAGTTCTTGTAACTCTCACATCAAGGAAGTTTACCTCAGTTTCTGATGTGGTCCATGTCAGTTGGATTCGTGCGTCTAGTTTGTTAAATTTGGTAAGTTCCGTTATTAGTTTCTCCTCTGTGTTAGACCAAAGAATGAAGAGGTCATCTATATATCTGATCATGGTTTTAAGATTACGAGACCATTCTGTATTAGAAAAGATATGTTATAGATATGATATACTATGATATACCGCATTTTTGACTCTGACCAGCTTATCGATAGTGGCGATACCTAGAAATAATACGCATGACCGTCACCCACGTAACCGAGTCTTTTTACCATGGCAGGGTCACGTGATATCCCACATGACCGGAACAATGTTTAAATATCTTAACGCGACCGGCATTTCACCGTGCCGCCGCGAACGAAGAGGAGAAAAGGACCGATACGCGCGCCTATTTCCGAGTAAGGTTAGTCTGATAGAATGAGCTGGGTTTAGGAGTTTCCGATAGAACGAGCACTTTGCTCATGGATCGCCCCACCAGTTGAGGCCGTTTTTCTAATACCGCTCTATCTTTTTCCCATTTTTTCAGAACACAACGCAACGTTAGATAACCAGCCATGTAAGTGGTGCACAGTCTTCTTTTTGAGCAATCCATCTGTTTTTCACCATTACTAACCACAGCACGTTAACCACAGAACCCCCCGAGTTCATACACATTTGTATGTACAGTATCATGTATACAGTGTATAGTCAACTTCATGATGTATGTTTACAGATTTAATTAATGTTTTAGTGATATTATTTTATTATCCTTTTTTTACAGTGTCTATTTCCCTGATGAAGGGCATGCTACATAATGCCCGAAATGCATTGGATGCTTTATTATGACAATGTCTGATCAACAAATATATGAGTAACATTGAATGAACAATATGAAATTATGGTGATAATCTACATTACCTAAAAATACAAAATAAATCACATGAATACCTGAATCACTGGATTGAAAGTCTTCTTTTGGTGGGAAGACAACCACTTGTGTGCCCGTGAAGGGATGACACTAGAGAAAAAAGGATGGAGTCAGGCTTCACATTAGCGAGCCACAATTCAGCATCAGGCAGGCAGTGGACAGGGTGTCTTCTGGTGACCAACATCGATGGACGAAGCGTCGGCTGCAATGGAGGAGTGCCGCTAATAGGAGGATTTTTTTTCTGCAGGCAACTTACTTACCACTTCCAACAGGACAACTACAACAGCATAGATACAGTATCTCTTGCCTTTTTCTCTGACTGTGACTGCATTTCTTGGATCTCTCTCTGCTTCTAAATTGATCCCTTAACACATCACTTAGTCCACTCCACTATCACATCTGCACCACACATAGTCATTTGTAAGTGCTCCTACGTAATTCGCAAGTCGCAGCACGCCCCAACCCGTAGAGGACTGGGATGGCCCCAATGATGAAGCATGTCACCAAGGGGCAACCCTGGTGAGTGAGGGTACACCTAGAAAAAAAGCAATTTCTCCTTTTCTATCTACTATACCTTCCAGACCAACCCCATTGAGTGTTGTTGTGAATGGATTTATAGTGACCAGCAAGGCTCTCAGGTATCTGGCTACAGAGACCTTATGTTGAATATAGTTATCAATAATTCCACACACGCCCTGTACTGTCGCATTCTTTCTTCCACAGTTGTCGAAAGTACTACTTACTTTTCACTGACATGCATGCAGTAGTGCATGCACTTTCAAAGATTGATGGATAGGTTTGTACCCAAAGAATTGTTTATGTTCAATTGTTTGTCTATGCTGTGCTTTTTTTACAGGGTGTCTTCTGGTGACCAACATCGATGGACGAAGCGTCGGCTGCAATGGAGGAGTGCCGCTAATAGGAGGATTTTTTTTCTGCAGGCAACTTACTTACCACTTCCAACAGGACAACTACAACAACATAGATACAGTATCCCTTGCCTTTTTCTCTGACTGTGACTGCATTTCTTGGATCTCTCTCTGCTTCTAAATTAATCCCTTAACACATCACTTAGTCCACTCCACTATCACATCTGCACCACACATAGTCATTTGTAAGTGCTCCTACGTAATTCGCAAGTCGCAGCACGCCCCAGCCCGTAGAGGACTGGGATGGCCCCAATGAGGAAGCATGTCACCAAGGGGCAACCCTGGTGAGTGAGGGGACACCTAGAAAAAAAGCAATTTCTCCTTTTCTATCTACTATACCTTCCAGACCAACCCCATTGAGTGTTGTTGTGAATGGATTTATAGTGACCAGCAAGGCTCTCAGGTATCTGGCTACAGAGACCTTATGTTGAATATAGTTATCAATAATTCCACACACGCCCTGTACTGTCGCATTCTTTCTTCCACAGTTGTCGAAAGTACTACTTACTTTTCACTGACATGCATGCAGTAGTGCATGCACTTTCAAAGATTGATGGATAGGTTTGTACCCAAAGAATTGTTTATGTTCAATTGTTTGTCTATGCTGTGCTTTTTTTATAGGGTGTCTTCTGGTGACCAACATCGATGGACGAAGCGTCGGCTGCAATGGAGGAGTGCCGCTAATAAGAGGATTTTTTTTCTGCAGGCAACTTACTTACCACTTCCAACAGGACAACTACAACAACATAGATACAGTATCCCTTGCCTTTTTCTCTGACTGTGACTGCATTTCTTGGATCTCTCTCTGCTTCTAAATTGATCCCTTAACACATCACTTAGTCCACTCCACTATCACATCTGCACCACACATAGTCATTTGTAAGTGCTCCTACCTAATTTGCAAGTCGCAGCACGCCCCAGCCCGTAGAGGACTGGGATGGCCCCAATGATGAAGCATGTCACCAAGGGGCAACCCTGGTGAGTGAAGGGACACCTAGAAAAAAAGCAATTTCTCCTTTTCTATCTACTATACCTTCCAGACCAACCCCATTGAGTGTTGTTGTGAATGGATTTATAGTGACCAGCAAGGCTCTCAGGTATCTGGCTACAGAGACCTTATGTTGAATATAGTTATCAATATTTCCACCCACGCCCTGTACTGTCGCATTCTTTCTTCCACAGTTGTCGAAAGTACTACTTACTTTTAACTGACATGCATGCAGTAGTGCATGCACTTTCAAAGATTGATGGATAGGTTTGTACCCAAAGATTTGTTTATGTTCACAATTGTTTGTCCATGCTGTTCTATTTTTTCTTGTCTCCCAAAACCTTTCCCAAAAACCCCCGTACCCATCCATTTTTCAAACCCTAACCCTCTTCCCCCGGGCTGTGTGGTTTTGATTGATGTGTGACTAAATTACAGCAATAAATCCACACACTTGCTGGGGAGGATAAGGTGTTAGCAACAGGCTGGTGAAGAAATCCGAGGATATATTCTTACTCTGCTTGACAAAGACCCATGGCTAATGTCAAAGAACTTCAACCGAATTAGTTATACTTTAACATTTGTTAGGCTACAATGTGGCACTGTTCTAGTGTACTTCTGTCACCTGCTATATTCTGTATTGTACCGTTGTATTGCTCAGGAGGACAAACCAGATTTAATTTTCTTTTTTTTCATAGGCAAGCAACTGCCACTGTGTCACACCACTAGTACCACCGCTATAAGGAAATTTTATCCGCCCAGGATTGCCAACCTTATTTGCTGTTTCCCGTGGAGCCAGCCCTGGGCCTAGCCCTACTTGCAAACAGAAATTACAGGTAAGATAGGCGTTTGGTTGGAGGTAGTATAATGGAGTATTAGGAGAGACGAGAGATTTGATTGACGGTAGTACTACTAAAGTCCTAAGACTATTCAGGAAAACAAACTTACTGTTATGTTAAACCCCCATCCACCAGACTCAAAAGCAGTAAAAAACAGGTATGGTCAGATAAAGTTTCAAAAAGTATATTTTTATAGCCCTAACAAAAGAATCTCCCGCAAGACCCTCCCTAACCCCAACGATTGTCCTTCAAAAGTCCCCAAAAATCCCAACTCCCAATTCCCACCCCCCAAAAGTCTCTAAAAAAGGGGCAAGGGACACTATGGCAGGGTGCTGTTGGAATTAGCAGCCAGGGCATCATGCTCCTTGCGGAGGGTGGCAAGTTCGAAGCGGAGGCCCTCCACCACGTTCTTATAGTTATGGACCTCCTGCTCCAGGTAGGACAGTCTGAGAGATAAGCGGCGCCGGTGTGCCTTGCAAATCCTGTGAGGGGCAGCTGCTTTCTTTGCTGCTGGGCGGTGGCGTTTGGCTTTGGTAGCCCGGCTCCGTACCGCTGGAGCACTGCGCTGGCTGGCAGCCCGCACGGAAGAGGATGCAGCTGTCCCAGTGGACGTTGTTGTTGTACCAGACTGCGTCTCCTCCTCCTCCAGGGCCACCAGCCGCCGATATTCAGCAACAGTGGCATCCAGCCTCCGTTGCTGGGCCATTCGAGCCAGCTCCTTCCTCCTTGATGGTGTCTTGGATTTGGAAGGAGCAACTACATGAAAAAAGAAAGACATAGTCTGTAACCAATGCTCCTTAAGATTAACACAAAATGATTGAGCAGAAAGTTGTCACAGTACAAGTAGCAAATTGAAAGCACAGTACATAACTATTGAGGACAGTATCTATGTAACCTCCGACTTCTTCATCCTTGCTCTAACATTAGTGGGAGTTTAAGGAACAAATTCTACGAGCACTATGGACTTCTATTACAGTCGACTATGACAGTACACCACTCTTATTCTTCTTCTTCTCTCTTGTTTAGGAAAATTGGTACGTTATCTTATGCAAGCCGGCATAATGCCAGCGCAGTGAACTTGCACCCGAGAAAAACAGACGCACACCATGGTGAGTGAGACAGACTTGCGTTACTGTACCGGTCCAGTACATGCAGGTGGTGAAGCTCTTACTTTTCTATTACGGGTGGCACTGAGAATACTCTGTTAAAAGGGCTACTGCTTAATTAATTTAGCTTTCACCCTACAGTGCAAATGAGTATTAGAAAAGGAAACTGAAGAAGCTAAATTATCTGATTATCTATCACTTCACATGGGATGTATTTGATGACATATGGGATGACTTTAGGTGCTTTGCTTATTATTGAGTGAACAGTGATACCCCCACACATGAATGACGTACTACTACTAAACTAAAGTTATTAAGGGAGGTAGGGAGTGTCCACCTTAATAACCGGATATATGCTGTGCTTGCAGTTGCAATACAAACTACTGCTACTATTCATGGTAGTCTTTGGACAACGTTACAACTTCTTTTCCTTGCCTTTCCTACACTGGAACGGACGTGCGGGTGCGGTGTTACATGCTCTTCAAAGTAACACTTAGTTCATCCAGTGACCGTCTACTCTCTCTAGATACACATATGCTATCTAAGAGTCAGATAGTACCATGAATGATCCAGGCATCCATCCATTCAAAGTATATTGCACACATACAGTTTCTGTCTCACCCACCCAGGCTGTTCTCCTTCCACCCATCCTTGCTTCATCATTCACCCAGCCATGCACCATACCATTTTCTTACCTTCCCAGCCACCTCGGGGACCAAGCAAACACATATCATTCTTCTTTGCCAGTCATCATTACATTTCTCGTGCTTCTACACTTACTTACACCCTTCTTTCCCTTTTCGTTCATCCCATCCATCAAGTTCACCTCAGATCTGATTGGGATTCTTCTCGCCAAAAACTTCACAGCTAAGTCGAAGTACATTTAGAGGAGGCTACTACCTGCTTTTTTTATAATACACCCGTGCAGAAAGCACACTCTGCAGTCTTCAATCTCAATGACTAAGGAATGTATAGCTTACCTCTGCCCGCCACCACCGTGTGAACCCTCACAGGCATGTCCTTGTCCGGCACTTGCACCGCTTCCTCCCCAGAGTTGTCCTCCTCGTCCAATGCCACCACCACCTCCGCGCTGGCCCCGTCTCCAGATGTTCCACCTACAAAGTACATTTAATAATGTTAGAATACACCACTCACTACTATATAATATTTGGTCTAGGAGGAAGAAAGAAATGTGAAAAAAGTGTACAATTTAATAATTTTTGACTGTGTACTCTAGAGTAAAAATGTCCCTTTTTCCAGGGAAGGCTGTTGTCTTGCTGCACTTTTTGGCACGACTGATGAATGTTTGCTTTTTACTTTTTAACACGCACCACTTTTTCTCCTAACAGACAGAACCTTGACTTCTAAGAACACGAGCAGGATCAAGTTCAAACCAGGTGAGAGCTCGGCTCGACCACAAGAAATGTGTCCAATTAATCGTCAGTTTGCAAAAACAACAGGTGATGGACCGAATGAGGATCAATGTCACACATTCAACCCAGTCAAAAGATCTGGGTCCTAATCCATCGTTTCTTTGCACTCCACACCATCCTGGGTTAGACAATGGCGATATGCAAATCAGCTCTGACCCTGTGCCCCATGGGAACAGTCCAGTCCAAACTACAAAAGCCATGTCCTTCCAAGAACGGAATCAAGCATCCGAGGACCGGACCGGTTTCGAGGTAACACCTCTCATCAGCCCGGCTAGCTTGACTCCAGTGGTGTGGAGTGCCTGGGACCCACGTCTGGGCATCCCCAGTACACTTATAGCGAGTTTGCAAAAACAACAGGTGATGGACCGAATGAGGATCAATGTCGCACATTCAACCCAGTCAAAAGATCTGGGTCCTAATCCATCGTTTTTTTGCACTCCACACCACCCTGGGTTAGACAATGGTGATATGCAAATCAGCTCTGACCCTGTGCCCCATGGGAACAGTCCAGTCCGAACTACAAAAGCCATGTCCTTCCCAGAACGGAATCAAGCATCCGAGGACCGGACCGGTTTCGAGGTAACACCTCTCATCAGCCCGGCTAGCTTGACTCCAGTGGTGTGGAGTGCCTGGGACCCACGTCTGGGCATCCCCAGTACACTTATAGCGAGTTTGCAAAAATAACAGGTGATGGACCGAATGAGGATCAATGTCACACATTCAACCCAGTCAAAAGATCTGGGTCCTAATCCATCGTTTTTTTGCACTCCACACCACCCTGGGTTAGACAATGGCGATATGCAAATCAGCTCTGACCCTGTGCCCCATGGGAACAGTCCAGTCCGAACTACAAAAGCCATGTCCTTCCCAGAACGGAATCAAGCATCCGAGGACCAGACCGGTTTCGAGGTAACACCTCTCATCAGCCCGGCTAGCTTGACTCCAGTGGTGTGGAGTGCCTGGGACCCACGTCTGGGCATCCCCAGTACACTTATAGCGAGTTTGCAAAAACAATAGGTGATGGACCGAATGAGGATCAATGTCACACATTCAACCCAGTCAAAAGATCTGGGTCCTAATCCATCGTTTTTTTGCACTCCACACCACCCTGGGTTAGACAATGGCGATATGCAAATCAGCTCTGACCCTGTGTCCCATGGGAACAGTCCAGTCCGAACTACAAAAGCCATGTCCTTCCCAGAACGGAATCAAGCATCCGTGGACCGGACCGGTTTCGAGGTAACACCTCTCATCAGCCCGGCTAGCTTGACTCCAGTGGTGTGGAGTGCCTGGGACCCACGTCTGGGCATCCCCAGTACACTTATAGCGAGTTTGCAAAAACAACAGGTGATGGACCGAATGAGGATCAATGTCACACATTCAACCCAGTCAAAAGATCTGGGTCCTAATCCATCGTTTTTTTGCACTCCACACCACACTGGGTTAGACAATGGCGATATGCAAATCAGCTCTGACCCTGTGCCCCATGGGAACAGTCCAGTCCGAACTACAAAAGCCATGTCCTTCCCAGAACGGAATCAAGCATCCGAGGACCGGACCGGTTTCGAGGTAACACCTCTCATCAGCCCGGCTAGCTTGACTCCAGTGGTGTGGAGTGCCTGGGACCCACGTCTGGGCATCCCCAGTACACTTATAGCGAGTTTGCAAAAACAACAGGTGATGGACCGAATGAGGATCAATGTCACACATTCAACCCAGTCAAAAGATCTGGGTCCTAATCCATCGTTTTTTTGCACTCCACACCGCCCTGGGTTAGACAATGGCGATATGCAAATCAGCTCTGACCCTGTGCCCCATGGGAACAGTCCAGTCCGAACTACAAAAGCCATGTCCTTCCCAGAACGGAATCAAGCATCCGTGGACCGGACCGGTTTCAAGGTAACACCTCTCATCAGCCCGGCTAGCTTGACTCCAGTGGTGTGGAGTGCCTGGGACCCACGTCTGGGCATCCCCAGTACACTTATAGCGAGTTTGCAAAAACAACAGGTGATGGACCGAATGAGGATCAATGTCACACATTCAACCCAGTCAAAAGATCTGGGTCCTAATCCATCGGTTTTTTGCACTCCACACCACCCTGGGTTAGACAATGGCGATATGCAAATCAGCTCTGACCCTGTGCCCCATGGGAACAGTCCAGTCCGAACTACAAAAGCCATGTCCTTCCCAGAACGGAATCAAGCATCCGAGGACCGGACCGGTTTCGAGGTAACACCTCTCATCAGCCCGGCTAGCTTGACTCCAGTGGTGTGGAGTGCCTGGGACCCACGTCTGGGCATCCCTAGTACACTTATAGCGAGTTGCAAAAACAACAGGTGATGGACCGAATGAGGATCAATGTCACACATTCAACCCAGTCAAAAGATCTGGGTCCTAATCCATCGTTTTTTGCACTCCACACCACCCTGGGTTAGACAATGGCGATATGCAAATCAGCTCTGACCCTGTGCCCCATGGGAACAGTCCAGTCCGAACTACAAAAGCCATGTCCTTCCCAGAACGGAATCAAGCATCCGAGGACCGGACCGGTTTCGAGGTAACACCTCTCATCAGCCCGGCTAGCTTGACTCCAGTGGTGTGGAGTGCCTGGGACCCACGTCTGGGCATCCCCAGTACACTTATAGCGAGTTTGCAAAAACAACAGGTGATGGACCAAATGAGGATCAATGTCACACATTCAACCCAGTCAAAAGATCTGGGTCCTAATCAATGGTTTTTTTGCACTCCACACCACCCTGGGTTAGACAATGGCGATATGCAAATCAGCTCTGACCCTGTGCCCCATGGGAACAGTCCAGTCCGAACTACAAAAGCCATGTCCTTCCCAGAACGGAATCAAGCATCCGAGGACCGGACCGGTTTCGAGGTAACACCTCTCATCAGCCCGGCTAGCTTGACTCCAGTGGTGTGGAGTGCCTGGGACCCACGTCTGGGCATCCCCAGTACACTTATAGCGAGTTTGCAAAAACAACAGGTGATGGACTGAATGAGGATCAATGTCACACATTCAACCCAGTCAAAAGATCTGGGTCCTAACCCATCGTTTTTTTGCACTCCACACCACCCTGGGTTAGACAATGGCGATATGCAAATCAGCTCTGACCCTGTGCCCCATGGGAACAGTCCAGTCCGAACTACAAAAGCCATGTCCTTCCCAGAACGGAATCAAGCATCCGTGGACCGGACCGGTTTCAAGGTAACACCTCTCATCAGCCCGGCTAGCTTGACTCCAGTGGTGCGGAGTGCCTGGGACCCACGTCTGGGCATCCCCAGTACACCTATAGCGAGTTTGCAAAAACAACAGGTGATGGACCGAATGAGGATCAATGTCACACATTCAACCCAGTCAAAAGATCTGGGTCCTAATCCATCGTTTTTTTGCACTCCACACCACCCTGGGTTAGACAATGGCGATATGCAAATCAGCTCTGACCCTGTGCCCCATGGGAACAGTCCAGTCCGAACTACAAAAGCCATGTCCTTCCCAGAACGGAATCAAGCATCCGAGGACCGGACCGGTTTCGAGGTAACACCTCTCATCAGCCTGGCTAGCTTGACTCCAGTGGTGTGGAGTGCCTGGGACCCACGTCTGGGCATCCCCAGTACACTTATAGCGAGTTTGCAAAAACAACAGGTGATGGACCGAATGAGGATCAATGTCACACATTCAACCCAGTCAAAAGATCTGGGTCCTAATCCATCGTTTTTTTGCACTCCACACCACCCTGGGTTAGACAATGGCGATATGCAAATCAGCTCTGACCCTGTGCCCCATGGGAACAGTCCAGTCCGAACTACAAAAGCCATGTCCTTCCCAGAACGGAATCAAGCATCCGAGGACCGGACCGGTTTCGAGGTAACACCTCTCATCAGCCCGGCTAGCTTGACTCCAGTGGTGTGGAGTGCCTGGGACCCACGTCTGGGCATCCCCAGTACACTTATAGCGAGTTTGCAAAAACAACAGGTGATGGACCAAATGAGGATCAATGTCACACATTCAACCCAGTCAAAATATCTGGGTCCTAATCCATCGTTTTTTTGCACTCCACACCACCCTGGGTTAGACAATGGCGATATGCAAATCAGCTCTGACCCTGTGCCCCATGGGAACAGTCCAGTCCAAACTACAAAAGCCATGTCCTTCCCAGAACGGAATCAAGCATCCGAGGACCGGACCGGTTTCGAGGTAACACCTCTCATCAGCCCGGCTAGCTTGACTCCAGTGGTGTGGAGTGCCTGGGACCCACGTCTGGGCATCCCCAGTACACTTATAGCGAGTTTGCAAAAACAACAGGTGATGGACCGAATGAGGATCAATGTCACACATTCAACCCAGTCAAAAGATCTGGGTCCTAATCCATCGTTTTTTTGCACTCCACACCACCCTGGGTTAGACAATGGCGATATGCAAATCAGCTCTGACCCTGTGCCCCATGGGAACAGTCCAGTCCGATTAATCGTCAGCACTAAGCACTTTTCCATTTTCAGTTACACGTTCACTTTTATGACAAACTTGAATTTAATAAATGTGTTTACTTTTAATAAAGCTTTTAAACTTAAATAGACTCTGTGGTTTTTGGTCCTCCAGACTAGAGTGGATGAGCTAAAGGTTTTCGAATTTTTGCAAGCATGAGTCCGTGCCTCTGCCATCGGTGACTTTGGGAGCTAAATGACTCTGCCACACTATCTAGTCAGTAAGGAGATTGGGGGTTCAACTACAAAGTTTGTTATCACTGAGGTATGTGGAAAGTCTAACAGTTACAGCACCTATTATAATTGATAAGCTAAGCGATCCATTATTTAGCGTCCATAGTTCTGTTTGTGCAGATTTGTCCCTGCAACAGTAGTAGAATGGATTGTTCTCCTATCCAAACCAAAAGTGAAGTAGTATCTTATTCTTTCTTGGTGGTGGTCATTCACCTTTTTATTGTTGGCAATGGTCAAAGCATAAACATTTAGAATACTTGAAAAGACATTATGGACAATCCCAGAGGACTGCACTCAGTGCATAGAGCTATTGCTGACTAGAATGGGAGTCCAATGGAAATGCCAAATGTGCAATCTTAGTTAGCTACACAGACAGACTAATAAGAATAATCTAGTAATACCACACGGAGTCATAGTCGAGGCAGGATAAGAATTTAGATCCTGTCTACAAGAAGATCAAAGACGATTTAGAAAAAATCGAATGAGGAACGCTAGGAAAAAATAAGTACTCTATATTAAAATTAAAACTTACTGGGGCCAGCAAAGGAGCCCTCGACTGCCCGGTCCTGGCCTGCATCGACAACAGCACCCTCCTCCTCCTCCTCCTGTGTCCTCCTCTTGCCCCTGGGGGAAGCTGATGTACAACATGAAAGAAAGAAAAACAGAAAACATGGATGATATTTCTCAACCAAATCAAACATTTCAAAAGAACTAACAAAGTAACAAAATATTTTTGCGAAATAGCAAATAGGGAACGACTCCACGGGATATATTATTGACCAATCTCATGTGGTCGACTACGTCATTACTTTAGTATTGCTTGATTTGCGGACCGTCGAATTGGAAACTACCCTATGTAACTCACTAAACAAAGTACTAAAAAGGTTTGCCTAGGATTGGAAGGCAGCAGTCCGCAGCACGCAAAGTGACAGCCAAAGTCCATCGTGATTGAAGATCAGCGACAACACTAAAGTTTCCTACTACATTCACCAGTCATTAAAATACTCAAACTATTAATCCACCACCACTATTTCTTCTTATCGCCATGTGTACAAAGGAAGGACTGGACTTGAGTCTGTCGGGGCTGATTTAGAAGGCCCTTGCGTCTCTTTTGCTCCATTGTTGCGTGACTTTTGTGACGCAGCGACAGCACAAAAGAGGCGCAATGGTGCGGCGTATATTAACAACGTGACGCATATGGGAGATGCATCACGTTGTAAAGCCCTGCGCCAATAGGGGGCGTTCCGGCGCAAGGGAGGGCGTTCCTGCGCAGGAACGCATCCTAAAAGTGGCTGAGGGAAATCTACAAGATTTCAATCAGTCACTTTGAGGACAATGATGCGTGACTCAAACCCTGTGCCTGCTTGAAGCAGACGTACGGCTTGACGCAGCATTGGGGAGATAGGGCACCCCAGAGCATTGATGGAGCTGCACCATCGTTGCGACGCAACTCCAGCAATGCGCCGCCTTTAAGGCACAGATGCGTAACGCTTTGGTGACGTTTTGGGCCCATGGCGCGCCGCATTGTAAATACGGCGCACCATGGGTGATGGTGAAGTAGTGTGGCTCACTGGTTAGAGGCGGCAGACCCGAGAGCAGAGGACGGCCCGGGACCAGGGTTCGATTCCCGGCGCGGCAGGTTTCTGGACCAGGGTCAGTGGACTCGATAATTCTCTTGCCTCGGTGCCCACTCTGATCAGCGATCACACTCGGCAACTCTGGGCATTAGCTTGCCTCATCTTCACTAACGGCCCCACCAGACCACCGGGGATGCCTGGTCTCACCCTGGAGATACCCATTAAGGGACCATCTCTCAGGGAAGCCAGGAAGGGTTTCGCAGCGGTCGAAGCGCCTTGGGACCCTACGGGTAAGTAGTGCGCTATATAAATGCCAATACATACATACACATACATGGTGGCGTGACGCACAATTACTGGCGCATCCCTGCAACTTTGCAGGGATGCGCCGGTAATTAAAAATCTGAACCTTAGTGTGTAGCATTACGCAGTTCTTTCAACTACACTCATACATAATTTCACAGGCCAATGAAATGAACACAAAATCTAAAACAAATAAGCATAGTAGCAACACTACTGAGAAGAAGGAGAGCAGTGTACCTGAAATGCACAGAAGATTTTGAAATAAAATTTACCTACAATGTAATGAGCAGCATTATTGCTCTTGGTAAAAAACAAAAATTTGCAATATAATAACACAGCAGGAGAAAACATAGTAGTAAAGACATAGCTACTACTACTCACCAAGCCCGGGGATCTCAAGGCCAAGGAGGTCGAGCAGATCTCGCTCACGGGTCAGGACATCCGTCCAGCGGTGGATGGCCTGGTTGTAGGTGCGCCAGACCCGAGAGTGGTGGTAAATGGCCTGGCACACCTTCTCCCACCGCTTCCGGTGCTCCCGGGCCCCGTACCCGGCACTGATCTTGCCGCCTCCCATGATGGTCCTGGGGAGGCGGCGCTGAACATAAAAAATGAGTTGGGCCACCTCCTCCGGGGTAAAGATCTCCCGTGGCATCACTAGCTCCCCCCTCAAACGCCCGCACGGGAGCCGGACACGGGGTGCGGGACCCTTCCCCTTCTCGGGATGCTTCCCGGCTCCCTTCACCATGGTCTGGGCAGAAAGGAATAAAGAAAATAGAATAGGGAAGAGAAGAAAAGAAAAGAGTTTACAAAAGTAGTTTAAAATTAACCAAAAGTAGCAGTAAACACAAAAATATAGGGCTAGAAAATAGAGGGATATATAATAAGTAAAATAGATCAAAAAAAACTTAAAACAAGCAAAGGATGGCAGAGATTGACAGAGAATACAAAGACCATGCCCAGAACCATAGCAATGAATGAGAAACAAGATGGCCGCGCCCGTTCACGACCGCGCGGGTAAGTTCGCGCGAGATTTTCCTTGCGAACACGCGCGAGACTGTAATGGCAAGCCGCGGACTTTGCGAGATTACACTTCGCGCCCGGAAACGGAAATACGTCAGGCAAACAAGATGGCTGCGCCCTTGAACGACCGCGAGGGTAACTTCGCGTCTTGCGCTACGAGCGGCTCGCAAAACTGCACAAAACCTTGCCAACTAACACGCCGCAAAAAAACCAAATTGCATATTCGCACGAATTTGCGGCTTCCGGATCTGATCTCGCGCGTGTTCGCGCCCCGCTAACCCCGCGAAATTGCAGAAAAATTAGTTTTTCAAAACTGAAAGCACTCGGCAGGGGCAAGAGTTCAAACTCATCATTAGTAACAATTCCCGGTAGTGCTTCCTGACTGGGGCCCCTCCAGAATTCAGTTGCTAGTTGCAACAATTGTATGACCCTGCTCTGACCCTCACAGCAGGCTCATACAATAGCTACAAGTAGGCCACAAAGAAGGTCCTGGGGAAAAAAAATGCACTGCAACAGAAAGCAAAATTACAGATAAGGAAGCAGGTGCCAGACTGGAATTTTAAAACAGTGACACATTAATAAACTAACCCCAAATTAATTCATCTCAGTTGAAGCAGGGCTGGTGTGCTTGCTTTTCCCCCCCATAATCTACAGTAATGATGAACCAGAGGGTGGCATTGATGTAACAGAGGGTTGCAGTGGTGAAACAGAGGGTGCTGGGAACCTGTGATGATGAACCAGACGTAGAAACAACATAATTCGCGACCGTTGCGCGCCAAAATGTAAGTTCGCAATTGCGAACTGGTACGAAACCCTCGCGAACTGGCAGAAATCCTTGCGAACACAAAAAAAAAGAAATCCGCAAATTCGCAAGAATTCGCGGATTTTGCGGATTGCGAGTTCGCAAATCCGCAAAATTCGCCCATACTTACTTTTAAGGTGCTTCCACCGGGGCAATCAGGGCCAAAGTAGCATCAATGCGTGCTCCAGGTTCTCCGCCACACGCCTCTCTGCCGCTGAGCGTCTGCGGGGGGAGAGAAACTGATGAAAAAGGGCTCGAGCCTAGTCGGGCCGGAGGAGCTACGGGAAGAAGCGTCCGCTCACCCCGCCATCTTGGCCACGCCCCCATATTTCCTTCTTTAAAACACTATTCTTACCACACACCACTTCAATCCATGCCAACATAAGCCCTGGCGTACATCACAGTCTCAAGGGGATCCCAGTTGTGTAGGTTGCACAATAGGTGGATGGAAATTATGAGCATTAACACTAAAATGTCTAAATCAATTTTGACAACTACCTTGAACGTCTTCCACCCAAGTAATTGATATAATACACAGACATCAAAGTTCCAAAAGACCAAGGCAGCAGACCAGGTCAAGCACTACGGATCCTATCGTTCTAAATTCTGGATGGTGCAAACTTCTTCCTACACCTGCTACCAATAGGTGTATAAATCAGAGATGCAAACATGAGATGGAAGGTGCACACAATTAGAGTCCAAAAGAAAGTGATGTATTTTATATCTTCTTCTTTATTTAACAGTATTCATCAGATATAGGCACAGCCAACGCGTTTCGTTCCATTTGCCTTGCGGAACTTCGTCAGGGCTGTAAAAAGCGACAAACATATATATACATAAATATACATTAAAATTAACACATACGAATTGATCACAATAGACGTAAAAGGACCATGGCCCAGACACACATATTTACAACGTTTGTGTTTAAGACAAAAGAACAGACTGAAGACAATCTTTATCCACAAACAATCCTGATTATTAAAAAATTATATATATACAACCACTGCAGTGACTGCATAAAAGTTTTTTTGCATATGCTGAAAAAGTGTGTAAACACTTGTACAAAAACACCTATATCACAGAATTTATTTACACACATTGTCACAAAAGGAGGACTAAAGTGAATTGCCGCTTAGTAATAATATCATATCCATTCTTGGAAGATGAGTTCAGTAAAAGCACAGTGACTGCATAAAGCTTTTTGCATATGTTAAAAAAGTGTGTAACCACTTGTACAGAAACACTTATATTACAGAATTTATTTACACGCATTGTCACAAAAGGAGGGCAAAAGTGGGTTGCTGTTAAGTAATTATATCATATCCATTCTTAGAAGATGAGTTCAGCAAGAGCACTATTAGAGTAAGGGAATAATCATTAGAGAGAGGAAAGACACATTGCCAAGTCTACTTGTAAAGGAGATATCTGAAAGTATTAACCATGAGCAGGAACTCAATGGCTAGTGCGTATTAGAACAACCAAGGTTTTGGATGGTTAGAGGTTATTAGTTTATAAGTTGTGAACTTACCGAATCAATTCAGTTTGAAGCTGTCAACCTATTCGGACAGAACCGTGTGGATCAAACAGCGGATGACAATTGTTGGTCAGAGTCATATGACCTAAGGTAAAGAGCAGAAGTGGCTTAAATATTTGGAGTGAAGGAAAGAAGGTTCATATAAAATTCCTCTCCATATATATTTGAGAGAGGTGTGACGTCATTGTTTGCCACTAGTAAGCTAGTTTGGGTGCCCATAGCCGGCTGTATTATCCCCAAAAGTGATCAAGATAAGAGTGTATTTACTAACATGGTGTAACAAGGACAATGCCTCAATCCCACTTTCTGTCCTACTTTACACAACATATTGCGTATTGTATATATACCTTCATATATAATAAGGCGGTGTTCACACTAGGTGCGAGTGAGTCAGCCCAGTAGGTGTCCCAAAGTTATGTTCAATTATTTTCAGAGTTTGACAGATATCAGGGTCTCGATACGATGGTATTTCGAAGTTGAGCTAATGCCCACCGGGGAATCTGTAGCATTGAAAGAATGACAAGCGAAGAATGGGTTGTAAGATATAGTAAGATCCAAGGTTTGAAGCAGGATTATTATACATGCATCCAAAACCATCTGGGTATAACTGCTGTACGATCTTTCCTTGACAAAGAAAGAGCGGAGCTACATGATTATAATGAGATGTTACTTGAAATGATCCAGATTACTCTCAACAATAACTACTTTTTGCACGACGGTCCTGGTACCATCAAACCTGTGGGACCGCCATGGGTTCAAAATCTGCCCCGTCATACGCATGTTTATTCATGGGATGGTACGAGCGGAAACAAGCATGGGGCAGATGTGCCTCCCCCTGGACCGAAAACATCGTGTTCTGGGGGAGGTACATGGACGACATTATTGTCCTGTGGTCAGGAACGAGTGAACAACTCGCATGCTTCCACTCCTACCTGAACAACAACAACTGCAATGTCAAGTTAACAATGAAACAGGGAAAGACAGACATTGATTTTTTAAATATCCATTTTTTCATTAAGGACAATGTCGTCCAGAGTACTCTATTCAGAAAAGAAACGGCTTGCAATGCTGTGTTGAGGGCAGAAAGTGCGCACCCACAATCAGTGATCAATAATATCCCCTATGGGCAAATGGTAAGAATCCGCAGGAACTGTAGCCAGGATGACACCTTTACTAACAACATACAGGAAGCTAGTAAAAGATTCTTAAAGAGGGGCTACAAAAGAAACATTGTGCACAATGCGGCCGCAAGAGCAACAAACCTGAACCGGGAAGACACACTCTGCATGAAACAGAAGGAATTGCAATCCACCTCGGAATCAAACTGTCCAGTTAGATTTGTTACCCAATACAACAATAACAGTAACAAGATTTATAATATTCTTAAAAAGAGCTGGTCCATTCTCAGAGGCATCCCGAGTCTCTCAAATGTAATCAGTGACAACCCACGAGTGACCTACCGGAAAGGGAGATCTTTACGAGATACTCTCATGATTATTCCCTTACTCTAATAGTGCTCTTGCTGAACTCATCTTCTAAGAATGGATATGATATAATTACTTAACAGCAACCCACTTTTGCCCTCCTTTTGTGACAATGCGTGTAAATAAATTCTGTAATATAAGTGTTTCTGTACAAGTGGTTACACACTTTTTTAACATATGCAAAAAGCTTTATGCAGTCACTGTGCTTTTACTGAACTCATCTTCCAAGAATGGATATGATATTATTACTAAGCGGCAATTCACTTTAGTCCTCCTTTTGTGACAATGTGTGTAAATAAATTCTGTGATATAGGTGTTTTTGTACAAGTGTTTACACACTTTTTCAGCATATGCAAAAAAACTTTTATGCAGTCACTGCAGTGGTTGTATATATATAATTTTTTAATAATCAGGATTGTTTGTGGATAAATATTGTCTTCAGTCTGTTCTTTTGTCTTAAACACAAACGTTGTAAATATGTGTGTCTGGGCCATTGTCCTTTTACGTCTATTGTGATCAATTCGTATGTGTTAATTTTAATGTATATTTATGTATATATATGTTTGTCGCTTTTTACAGCTCTGACGAAGTTCCGCAAGGCAAATGGAACGAAACGCGTTGGCTGTGTCTATATCTGATGAATACTGTTAAATAAAGAAGAAGATATAAAATACATCACTTTCTTTTGGACTCTAATTGTGTGCACCTTCCATCTCATGTTTGCATCTCTAATACACAGACATATTTTTCTTACCAAAAACAACCATACATTTCTGGTGTGACAGCCAGAAACTCTTAAGTGTAAATAAAGGCCTGAAACCGGGTATTACTCCTGTGTTAAATTACAGATAAAACTGAAATTGTAAATTAAGAATGGCTTTGTAATTTTCGGATGTTACAATTACCCTAGTGTTAAGGCAAGAGTGGTAAGGATGTTACAATAGAAATGCATTCTATTACACTGTTTACAACATCAGAAATTATATGCAGACATGTACTGTTAACCTTCCGATATATACAAAACCAACAAAGATATATTTTAAAAAACAAAAAATGCAAAGGCCTTCAGTACATCTTTTTCTGTTCTGCAGAACCTCTCTCTTCAGACCCTTTTGTCTTTTCTCCAAAGGCGTTACTTCCTCACCAAGAGAACTCACATCGGACTCTGTCATATAATCTGGCAAAAAACAAAAGATTGCCCATCCGTTCAGACCCTTTTGTTCCTCAACTGCAAAGCTAACTCATCTCTAGTTTGTTAATTTAAAGTTATCCTTTCCTGCCCCATCCTTCGAGGCCTACTTCCTTGCAGTCCAGCTGCAATGGTTCTCACGCTGGACCCCACCTTGAGGAAACGGAGGTATAGGTGGGGACTCTGACAATTCCGGAGATAACCTGGATGCTCCTACCAGGGACCAAACCCAACCCTGCACACCCCCTGCTGGTGAAGGTGGCGTGGCAAGAACGGGTATGCTGCGAATCCATCGCCTCTCTAGAGCAGCACCCATGTACTCCCCATTGTTACCACTAGCGGGTCTCCCTAAGGGAAGTGGGCACTACATAACAGGGGAATTGGAGTGTGGACGGAACATGCACTCACGGAGATAGAAGCCCTGTTCACTGATGGGCAGTTGACTTCGTTTGTGGGGTTGACGGAAGAGAGTGGGCTCCCAGCCAGACAGTTTCTATTACACAGGCAAATGATAGCCAACTGTAGGAAGACATGGCATCTCACGAATGTAGAACCCAAAACATACCCGGTTCTACATACGATTTTAAACATGGGAACAGGGAAACACCTTATCACGTGGTATCCAAGTCGATCATGAAATTCAAATGCATGCCGATAACACGGCTTTGACTCCAGTGGGAGGAGGAATTCGCTCGTGCATTACACAATAAAGAATGGCTCACAGCACTGGCCACCACAAAACAGTGTCACATAATCAGCAATTCAAAAATATCCAATTTAACATACTACATTGCGCATATCTCATGCCGGAGCGGCTCAAGCGCTTCTTTCCTGCGACGCAGTTTGATTGCCCCCGTTGCCACACGCCTGATGCCACATTCATCCATATGTTATGGACCTGCCCCACGCTGCAAGCACTCTGGGCGAGAGTGCACGCCATACTACAGACGGTCACGGGCCTGAGAGAACTTACCACATGGGAGGCTGGTGCCCTAGGAATATTTAAACAACACAAACAGAGATACTAGCCAAACTCCTAGCAAAGCAAAGCTATACACTACACTAGTGATCACCGGATGGTTCCCCGATAGTAGGGGGGGAAGGGGCTGTCAAGAAATGGGGCGCTGTCGAGGAAGATGCCATCAGACAGGAGGAAGCACGCGGCGAAATCCCATATCCATGGAATGGTCGATGCTCCTCCACAGCTTCACACAGGCACAAGACACCCGCACAGAAACCCCACTTGCCACCCAGGAGGCTCCAGACCCAAGCACGCCACAAGCCCAACAAGAACCCCCTGAGCAAGGTCGTTCTCCTGCTGCCACGAGTGGAACGCTACACTCGTTCCGATGAGAGATCTCCCCTTGATTATATCGGACCTGCGAAGAGCAATGCCCTTATACCTTGCCCCATCTCCCTGAGTTATGTCTCCCCAGTTCAGTTGCACATGCGGATTGTTCCTTTCCAATATCAAATACGGACAGCAAGGGTACAACAGTTACACCTAAGAACTATGTGAAAACAATGGAGAGAGCGAGGATTCCGAAGGGGTACGTCTCTATCCCCAGGATTCAGTACAAGAAACACTGAGGACGAACCCACCAATATAGACAGCTCAATAATACTTTTTTGAGAGCAAGAAACTCATTAGGTTTTGTTAAAAGACCCCTCACCCACCAACCTAGTTGGTGGCATGCTTCATCCTCGGGTCGCCTTGTGTGGGTAGCCGGGGTCCACCCAGTTGTGCTACGACGCCTGACTACGACGGAGCTGGATTTTTTGTGATAGTGTGGTAAAAAAGTGCTAATGAAGTGGTGCAGAGTTAAAATTGTCTCTGGGAGTCCTTACTGAATGATACTTTATTCCCAGCGGCCCAGGACAAAGGGAAATGGAAAGAAGGACAAGTTTAAGATACAATGGTCTTAGTTGTCACTGAGGTCTACATGTTTCAGCGTTGTTACAAGTTGTGGGGCTTTCTTCAGGACCACGTGAAAATGAGTGAGGGTGTGGCAAAAAAACACCACGTGTATATTTTATTCAACACATGCGCTAAGGCGTGTTGTGCATGCAGTAGTGTCTGTGTACTTACGGACCCCCTGGATAAAAAGCCTGTAGGGAAAAAAGAAGGGGGCAGCAAGCAACATAAAATGCAATCTTATATACAGAATATATTGTGCCACCTTTTTCTCTCTACCAGTGTTTTTGGACATCTGGCACATGCGTGAGATGATCAATAGTGTGGCCAGTTGTAGGTGCATGTTATTCTGGTATACTGTGCTCACCTAGCATGCACTTCTATCCTTATAGATAATCTGCATTGGTACATTTGTGGCATGCCATTGTAATGCTGTGTACTGAAAACGACTAGAGAGCAAATGAGGCACTGGGAGGTGCCTCTGTGTGGGGTATAGTGCCTTTAGCTATACGTTTTGCTTAAAATCACAATCATACCATGTATGGTAAATACAATCTGATAAAAAGGTTTACAAAAAAATAAAGTTATCCTTTCCAGTACCAAGAGCAAACCTTTGCACAATCCATCTATGCAGCAGTCTTGTAGAGCAGATGACCTGGGAACGTTGTCTGGACTGATAATCGACAGAAGACCAATTATATGGGCAAGGCCAATAAAGTCATAACTCCTAAGGGTAGCAAAAAATCCTGATTTTTTTGGTCAGCAACTTAATTCTATAATCCTTCAAGGCTCGTTTACCAACTTCTCCAATTTCTTGATACATCCTAGACACTAGTAACCATTTCACCACTGTAAATTGCTCCTTCAATATATGTAACTCCTGAGACATAAGGAAGATATCATCTAGACAAATAATCATACATCTCCTTCCAAAAGGCAAGCCACCACTGAGCAGAGCACAAATGTAAAGCAATGAAGGTGCTGAAGATAGGCTGAATCACAAGCTTGTTAACTGGACAAATTTTCAGCCCATCTGAACTACACAAACCTTTGACTGTCAAAAACAGTACAGTGAAATAATTTGTTTTATTATCTAGCTTGGCCAACCAAGCCTTATGGTGAACAATGTCTCTTAAAATATGGTTTACCTGTATCCTGAAAGGACTGTATAACACACATTTATTTAAAAATTAATTAATTTACCACCGGCTTACAAACTTTGCCTGTTTTTCCATGCCAAAATATGAGAGTTCATAAAAAGTTTCCTCTCTTCCTACACCTCTATAATAACTTTATTTTTACCATGTTTCACCTCAGTAAGTGGCAACACATTCAGTTCCTCCTGTCCTCGAAAGACTACTGCAAACAATATACCTAAAAGTTCCAAATTATGAAAAAAGCACTTGTTCATAAATTATCTCAAATACTTAGAAAACGTACCCGTTGTACCTCCCACCTATAGATTGGAAAAACATGATAAGTGCTGCATAATCACACTGTAGAAGTGGGCAGTTGGGCTTTATATCCACGCCCTCTTGAGCTTGATACTCTCTACTTTTGAAATAAGAAAAGTGTTGCAGCATGGAAACCTCTCAAATACTCTGGTCCTAGAGGTGTAACTAGGACCCACTTATTCTGCCTTCGCCTGGAACACCCAAGCCCCCAAGACTCTGTACTGCAGATAGCAAATTGTGCTTTTCCCAGGACCATCAATCTGGAAATATATTTATCTACAGTCTTCACCAAACTATCACCAAATAAAAAAGTCTTCACTTTTGCACCACGTTCCATCGTGGCCATATCTGCGAATTTGGGGCTTAATCTCCATTTAAAAATATAAAAATCAAAAATAACTGTGGCCCATTTCTCCATCAATAATGCTGAATTAGTATTACCAAGAAAAGACATTGGCCCACATGCATCAACAATGCCATTTGCGAGGGAGGAGCTACGCAGAGAAACAAGATGGCTGCATAAGCTCCCGGCTCCGCCGACCTCCGCCAGCAGCTCGTATATCCTGCAATCTATCCTGCTTTTACACCTGATTCCCGTGTTCGTCTTGCAGTGTCCTGTAGCATTACTTTCGGTTTCATCCTGGAGTATACAGGTGGGTGGGGTCTGAGGGTGGGCGGCTACGACGAGAGATCGGTTGTTCGGTTCTTTACCCTCCTTGAGCTCGCTAGCGCTTGCGTCTTTACTGTCTCTTTAAGTTGGTCCGCGACTGTCTTCCTACACCTACCTACCTTTATTATATCTTCGACTGTGTGGCTCCAGATATCCGGTATCTTCTTCTTTATCTTGTCTTTGGGGGGGGGGGGGGGGGGGGGGGTTAAATGCAAAACGAAAACCTTATGAATAACATGCGCTCTGCACTGTGTTTAATGCAACTTATATCCTGTACCGCTGCCAGACCTCAGGGTTGCTGGCTGAAGAGCTGTGTTATTGAGCTTCTTATATATATCTCCTGAATGTGGTGTCCGGCCCCTGTGGTTGTAGGTCTACTCCTGTAATTTTTGTGAATGATATAATAAAGGTTTTATAAAAAAACCAAAAAAAAAAACCAATGCCATTTGCGATTCCTTATAAGCGAAAAATAAGGATTTGCTAATAAGGAATAGCAAAAGGCTATGCATGAAGAAATCGCAAAAAAAATTGCGATTTCTTAATATTCCTTAATTGCGACTCGCAAATTGCGAGTTTCAATTAAGGAATACCTCTTCATTCATTCCTATGGGACTAGAGGCCCATAGTAATGAATGGGAAGACATTCTCAATTTGCAAATCGCAATTAGCGAATTGAAAATTGAGAATGCAATTTGAAGGGTGCAAAAGACACCCTGTTGCACCCCTGAAATTGATCTGTGCGCAACATGAAACTTTGAAAAATGCACAAAAGTGCATTTTTCAAAGTTTTTGCAAATTACCATGAAGTTGAACTTCATGGTAATTTGCTACTCCTATTACCGAAATCGCAATTTTTTTAACTTTGATGCATTGCATTTAAGGAATCTCAATTTGGGATTCCTTAAATGCAGGGAAGTAATACCCCAGTGGGGTTAGCGGACGTTATCCTGTCAGATAAAATTTTTTCTAAGCATGGGCGAAATTTGCGAATTCGCGTTCTGCGAATTCGCGGATTTCCCCGTGAACTCGCAAAAAAAATCAGCGAATTCGTGAATTTTCCCTCGAAATCGCAGATTGTTTTTGCGATTTGCCCTGGAGTACTTTCTACTGGCTAATCCAGTAAGTGCTCCCTCATTGGGTAAATGTAGAGTGCTTTTACCACCACTGCAGTTGCGTAAAGGGCCAGAAGATGTGTCTCCAGTGACCATATGTGCCTGTAACACAGGCACAGGCACACATGGTCACTGGAGACACATCTTCTGGCCCTTTACGCAGCTATAGTGTAGTCAAAGCACTATGGGGCAGATTTACAAGCCGCTTGCACCTCTTTTGCGCCGCAGTTGCATCACTTTTGTGACGCAGCGGCAGCACAAAAGATGCGCCATGGTGCTGGGTATTAACAACGTGACGCATCTGAGAGATGCGTCACGTTGTAAAGCCCTGCGCCATCAGGAGGCGTTCCGGCGCAGGGGAGGGCGTTCCTGCGCAGGAACGCCTCTTAAAAGTGGCTGAGTGACATCTACAAGATTTCACTCAGTCACTTTTAGGCCAATGCTGCGTCAAAACCCTGCGCGTGCTTGAAGCAGGCGCAAGGCTTGACGCAGCATTGGGGAGATAGGACCCCCCAGAGCATTGCTGGAGCTGCGTCGCGCTTGCGATGCAGCTCCAGCAATGCGCTGGTTTTACGGCACAGATGCATGACGCATCTGTGCCGTTTTTGCCACATGATGCGCCGCATTGTAAATGCGGCGCACCATGGGTGGCGAAGCTGCGGCGCACAATAACTGGTGCATCCCTGTGGATGCGCCAGTTATTGTAAATCTGCCCCTATACATTTAGCCAACGAGGGAGCACTTACTGATTAGATAGTAGAAAGTACTCCAGTTGAGTAGAGGTATTGCACAAAAAGGTGGCATCTTCGTGGACAAACACGCAGGGCGGAATTCATTCTGCCCCCTGTTAGACTCGTTTTATGTGCCCTTCTGCCCTCTGTTAGACTCGTTTTCCCCTTGTTTTTCTGCCCTTCTGCCCTCTGTTAGACTCGTTTTTCACTTGTTTTTCTGCCCTTCTGCCCCCTGTTAGACTCGTTTTTTGTGCCCTTCTGCCCTCTGTTAGACTCATTTTTTCCTTGTTTTTCTGCCCTTCTGCCCTCTGTTAGGCTCGTTTTTTGTGCCCTTCTGCCCTCTGTTATCCCCTTGTTTTTGTGCCCTTCTGCCCTCTGTTAGACTCGTTTTTTGTGCCCTTCTGCCATCTGTTAGACTCGTTTTTGTGCCTTTCTGCCCCGTTAGACTGGTTTTTTTGTGCCCTTCTGCCCTCTGTTAGACTCATTTTTCCCTTGTTTTTCTGCCCTTCTGTCCTCTGTTAGACTGGTTTTTTGTGCCCTTCTGCCCTCTGTTAGACTCGTTTTTCCCTTGTTTTTCTGCCCTTCTGCCCTTTGTTAGACTGCTTTTTATGCCTTTCTGCCCTCTGCATCACCACATCATCACTCAGCGCTACCCCAGCATCACTCAGCACCACCACATTATCACTCAGCACCACCACATTATCACTCAGCACCACCACAGCACCACTCAGCACCACCACAGTATCACTCAGCACCACCACAGCATCACTCAGCACCACCACAGCACCACTCAGCACCACCACAGCACCACTCAGTGCCACCACAGCATCACTCAGCACCACCACAGCATCACTCAGCACTGCCACATTATCACTCAGCACCACCACAGCACCACTCAGCACCACCACAGCATCACTCAGCACTACCACAGCATCACTCAGCACCACCACAGCATCACTCAGCACCACCACAGCACCACTCAGCACCACCACAGCACCACTCAGTGCCACCACAGCATCACTCAGCACCCCCAAAGCATCACTCAGCACTACCACATTATCACTCAGCACCACCACAGCACCACTCAGCACCACCACAGCATCACTCAGCACCACCACAGCATCACTCAGCGTCACCACATTATCACTCAGCACCACCACAGCACCACTCAGCACCACCACAGCATCACTCAGCACCACCACAGCATCACTCAGCACCACCACAGCACCAATCAGCACCACCACAGCACCACTCAGCAACACCACAGCATCACTCAGCACCACCACAGCATCACTCAGCACCACCACAGCATCACTCAGCACCACCACATTATCACTCAGCACCACCACAGCACCACTCAGCACTACCCCAGCATCACTCAGCACCATCCCAGAATCACTCACCACCACCACAGCACCACTCAGCGTCACCACAGCACCACTCAGCACCACCACAGCACCACTCAGTGCCACCCCAGCATCAATCTGCACAACCATTCAACAACAACTGGTTCAAATATGTTTTCTCAATGTTTCAAACTTTATTACAAATGTCACAAAAAGATGTTAATATTTCACTTCTGTTCATCGATTTTCGTCACAATAAAATACACAGAACATAATCTTCACAAAAGTTATTTACAAAAGTTTAAGCTATTGCCATTATAAATTAAAATCACTTTTATTTAAGTATTAATTATTTAAAAAAATTAAAAGCCATTGTAATTTGTAATATCAATACAGCTAAGTCACGTAAATACAAAACATGTTGCATTACAAATGCTATAGGTGTCACATTTGCGAAAGTTATAACTATTGGCATTGTAAATGACAAAGCTATTAATTTAGCTATTTTCAAAACAAACACATAAATAAAAAAAATTGTCACTTACAAGACCAATAGTTCAAACTTTCCTAATGCGAGACCTATTGCATTGCAAATGCTTGTTTTTATATCTGTCAGTGCTTCCTTTTGAGTTTTAATTTTCGTGACAGGCTCCTCATTGCCTACTTGTAACTATTCTCTGACCCTGCTTCAAGGGTCCGAGCAGGGTCAGAGAATAGTTGCAAGTAGGCAACGAGGCGCCAGGAAGCACGTACAGGCTTACAGCAGCAGGAGCCCAAGTTGAAGTTAATTTCTTTGTAACCCTTTTGTAAAAGGTTACAAAAAATTTGCTTCAACTTTTGCACCTGCTACTGTAACCCTGTAAGTGCTTGGCTGAAAATTCGTCTCCGCTGATTCGCGGATTTTACCTCGATTTCGCGAGATTCGCGGATCGCGAAATCGCGGAAAATCTGCAAATTCCGCGAGCGGCATGAATTTTCAACCCATGCTTAGAATGATGTCTAATACCATACGGTTCTGCAAAGTCATAAGGCGATCCGCTTGAAGCTCATCTGTAATATTACTAAGAGCACCTGCTGTCTCATTAATAGTAGCTTCAACAACGCGGACAAGCTGTCGAATATGCCTACTATTGATCATAGGACCCCAAAAGGGCAGGAAGCCCTTGAAGAAATCTCCTACTTCGAGTGCTGCAGTATCTTCCTGATTGAAGACACCTCTACCATATCCCGTTCTATGATAGACTGAAGCAGTAGTGTATGTAGGGGGAAGTAGAAACGCCACATAACACGTTCCTGAAAAATCAGGTGGCAACCATGTGTAGGCTCTGTCATGACAAACAAAATATGTGCCTTTAGCTGGCACAAACGGTGGAGAAGTCCAAGATAAATAGACATAGGTTTGAGCACACACACTCTTACCTAGCTGAGCTTTCGGATTCCGACCATTACCTTGCAAACAAAAATGGCCTTGGTGGGGTACAATCCAAATAGGGAGAGACATTTTTCGTCTCTCCTTCTCTGTCAAGCTGGTACTATATCCAGTCACGTTCCAACCAACGTAAGCCTGCACCTCATCCTTAGGGATAGCATTATATGCATCAATATCTCGGATCATAGCTACTATTCCCCTTATTAACCCCTTGCATGCTGATGACGAGCTGGGCTCGTCATGGCGTAGCCCGCTCGCGCGCTGATGACGAGCCCAGCTCGTCACGTAACATGCGATTTTAAAAATCTCAGCGTGTGAGCGGAATTCCGCCCGCACGCATGCGGTTAAGGCACTATTGCTCGAGTTATCTTTAAGGGAACGTAAGGGGCGTACCTCATTTGCATAGATAAACATGGTCTGAAAAGCCCACACAAACCCATTAAAAGAAAAAGGCAAAACCAAATATGGCATACATTTATCTGTCGTATGAGGCATAAGACCACAAACCCAACAATTAGTGGTATTTACTACTAGCTGATACTGATGCAACAACTGTATAAACGAGTTGTTGACAAATTCTGATCTCCTTGTCTGTTCATGTTCAGGCAACGTATAAAACTGTTGCAAAGAAACAGTAGTGAAAGAAAGCATAGGTTGGGAGGTGGGTGCAGATGTCAGCTGTGTAGCATAAACAGTCCAACCCACACAAGCTAATGTGATACTTAAAAACATCAAAAAGCACAATATTATAAAACATTTGCTATGTATCAATGTACAAAATCTTGTCTTAAAATCTATTCTCTAAACATCTCTTTCAGTTACAACAGAGTCCATCCTCTAACGTGCTGCTCGCTGCAATTTTCCTTCTTCACTCAAGTGTGCTTCCAGGCGTCCTAGACGTCCCTAGAACCGCAGACCTTTCATCAATATGCGGCCACCCCTTAAGTCTTATACCGCTACCCTGCAGCTGAACCCAGATGGTGGTTCGAAAAAGAAAAAGGAAAATAGTCTATTGTCTGAAAGAGTGTAATTCACAAAAAAATTCAGATTTTATTTGTCCTTTTTAGACCTTAGGTTGTGGCGTTCTTTACCAGGCACAGTTTGATCCTGAAAGAGTGTCTCTGGGTACGTAGTATCAAGTCTCAAACACGGCGGCACAGCTTCTTGCAAAACTTCATCATCCGCACGTTCTGACTGAGTCCATTCCAGATGTGTAAGGCATCGGGCCATGTAAGACCAGAACTCGCTTGCACCTTGACCAACTTCAGTTTCAGAGTGCCATTATAGCACTCGACCAGGCTGACTGGGGGTGATTTGCAGCGTGAAATTTCTGCTTGATACCCAGACCCGCACATACTTTCTTCATAATCTGACCCACAAATTCACTTTCATTATCACTCCATACCATCCTCGGCAAGCCATATCTGGGAAAGAATTCTTTGAGCAAAACCTTGGCTGTAGACAAGGCAGTAATATCCTTTAGGGGGTAGGCCTCTATCCACCTGGAAAAGGCACAAACAACCACAAGGACATACTTCAAGTTATTGCATCTTTCCATATGAATATAGTCTATCTGTAGCACCTCGAACGGATACGTTGGAGGAGCAAAATGACCCGCTGGAGTTGGGGTTCCCTTTCCAGGATTATGCATCAAGCAAATCATGCAGTGTTTAACCAAATTCTCAGCACACGTAGGAATTCCACCATTCTGCCATACCGGAGCCAACAACTTACATATCCCTTTTGAACTAATGTGAGCCAACCCATGAGCCATAGTAACCACCGGAAGCACATATGCATCCGGCATCAACCATCGCTGGTGCTCTGACAACTCAACCCAACAGCCTGTTGAATCCAACATTCCCGTACTCTCTCTCTACATACTCAATTCTTTCTCAGTAGCTTCTGCCTGAATCATCTTCACACTTTCTGTTGTATCTTCACACATTCCTCCTTCCACAACCCATCTGGCAGGACCTGCAACATACATCCGACTCGTCACATCTTTTGCCGTTTCTCTTGCTACTTCATCTGCAAACGCATTCCCTCGACCCACATCATCCGTAACCTTCTTATGCGCACTACACTTCACTATCGCAATTTGGGTCGGCAAAGTAAGTGATTCAAGAAGTTCACTCACTAATTGTCCATGCTGAATTTTCGTACCATGGGAAGTAAGAAATCCTCTCTCTTTCCACAAGTGACCAAAACTGTGAGCCACGCAAATGCGTATTGGCTATCAGTATAAACATTCACTCTCTTTCCTTTTGACAACACACACGCTCTAGTCAATACAATCAACTCCGCTGCTTGCGCTGAATTCTGTGCAATACGTGCTGTTTCAACAATTGTGTACAAAGTTGTGAGAGCATGCTGCAGTCGTCCCTCCATTCGGAAGCTTAAAGCACGAACCATCTACCCATAGGGTACCATCAGGATTCGAAAGAGGAGTATCTTTCAGATCAACTCTACCCTTCATTTTCTACTCTGTCCTGAGAAAACAGTCATGCTGTTCCTGAGCATCTGTCTCTACAAAAATTGGCAACAATGTAGCTGGATTCAATGTGTTGCACCGCTTGATGTGCACATGGCTAGCCAAAAGCGTCAACTCATAACCTGACAAATGCGCACTGGTAAGATGTTGAGTCTTCTTTCTATTCAATAGAGTATCAACTGCATGTTGGATCATCACAATCAATGTATTATCCAATACCAAACCAGAAGACTGTCGGATAGAAACAGCCGCTGCCGCTGTAGCTCTTAGACAACTAGGCAACGCCCTAGCTACCGGATCTAAAGTAGCTGAAAAATACACACATGGGCGCTGCTTGTCTCCAAATTGTTGCGTCAACACTAACAACGCACGAGGGGCGTGGCCAGCAGCATGCAGGGCTAGACGTGTCTCCCGGGAGCTCCCGGCCGACATCTATATATCCGACGACTTACACGTCTCCACTGGCCTAAAACTACATACTGGCTGTCGGTGGATGCCTGGAGAGGGACGAACGAGGCAAAGCCCGAAACCGAACCATCTAGAGGGAGTTTAGCCGACCTTGGCGCGGCGCCTGTGGTGAAGGGGTAACGGCCGGACAAGATGGCGGCTCGGTGAACGGACCGGGGCAGAGTGCCGCATCCCATAAGGCGCAGGAGTCTACCTGTACGTGCTGTGGCGCCATCGGAAACTGACACCAGCCGAACCCGGAGAGCCTTCCAAGCCCGGGAGCCTGCAGGTCCGCCCGCCGGGCGAAGAGTCGGAGCGAAGTGAAGGCGCCCAGGTGAGGGAAAGCGGCAGGGGAGCGGATTGCGGAGGAGCTGGAGCCCGGAGGGGCGTGTTGTGAGGCTTCCTCGACTGGACCAGAGAGGGACGCCAGACCGCAAGTAGAGTGGACCGGGTGCAGTGGGTGTCGCTAAGGCTCGAGGCACACCTACCCAACATGGCGGCCGCTTCACCAGACTGACGGCCGGAGAGGACCCCTGCGGTCTCCACGGCGGGAGACGGGACTTCCCTGCCCACACCGGCTGCAGCGACGAGGCGGAGGAGGTACGCTGGATACGGCCAGAGCAGGGGTGCAGCGGACACCGGGAGCCCACCTTCACCAAGATGGCGGCCGCGACCTCGGACGCACTCGGTGAGTGAGCGGGATGAGGAAAGGCGGCCCTGCGCACCCAGCCGCATAGAAGCCGGTGGTGGGGTGCGTTTAACCTGCAATGGGGGAAGACTGTGGCAGATACCCTCCCCCCCACTCCTAACGCCCTCACTGCTAACCCACGAGGGGGAGCGAGCAGGCAACACCGGCGGCCGCCACGCACCAGCAGCCACGCGGACCTGAGGGAGGCGCCCCCTGACCGCTCCGAGGCCGCACTGTTGCTGAGACCAGTGCTAATGAGAGGGCCAGCCCTGTAAAGAAGCAGGGGTAGTGCGGCGCAGGGTTGGAGAGCAGGGGAGTCGGGACATTCACGCTGCACTGTCGAAGGATCCTGAGGGAGGGCTGAGGCTACAACCAGCGACGGTGTGGACGGGGGCTTGAGTAGGAGCCTTGCCGGACGTGCCTCTGCATAGGGAGGCCCACCACAGCTAACTCTGAGGGGCAACGCGGTACACTACACTGAGCAGCACCGAGGCGAACTGGGTCTGGCAGAGCGGAGGGTCACTTGGAGACACACGGCCGGAATACCCGCTACCAGATAGGCCGGGAGGGAGAGGAGCACCAACCCAATACACCACCTTGGAAGATCAGAGTGAGGTGATAACGGGGGAATTGCCTCGTGACGGGTTGGTACTGGAGATTCGACACACGGAGGGCTGTGCCTGGACACTCTAGATCCCTGTTGGGCGCACAACGAGGGGGCCGCCAGAAACGCTCTGCCCACATCCCTCATAGTTGGACTCCCCACTGAATCAGTGAGGATGGGGAAGAGAGACCTCCCACCCAAGCATCCCAAACAAGGCACTCTGGATCTCTTCGCGGCGCCAAGGACATCCAAGGACAACTCAGGCGCGGCAGCGGAGGGGGCCACTGACACGGACAGGTTGCTTGCAGCAATCCAGGCATCGAGATCGGATATCCAGGAATCCCGATCCGCGCTGGAGGGCAAAATTGGGGAAGTGGGCGCTGAAGTCACACTCCTGCGCCAAGATTTCAAGAACCTCTCCGCCAGAGTGACTGAGACTGAAACACGCATTGGAGAGGCTGAGGACTCGATAACCACACTTCGGAGGGACATGGCGGAGCTCCAGGCGTCGCACAGACAGCTGCTCTGGAAGGTGGATGACGCCGAAAACAGGGCGAGACGGAACAACCTCCGATTCGTGGGATTTAGGGAGGGAATCGAGGGGAACAATATGGCATCCTTCCTGCACAAGTGGCTCACGGACACCTTCCCTGGAGCCCGTTTTTCTTCCTGCTTTGTCATCGAAAGAGCGCACAGGGCGCTCCTTGCGAAACCTCCGGAGGGCGCGAGACCCAGGCCAGTGATCGCGCGATTCCTAAACTTCGCTGACAGAGACTTAATTTTGCGGGAAGCGAGGAAAATGGGCGAAATCCGAGTTGAGAACACCAACATAATGATTTTTCCGGACTAAAGGCAGGAGGTCCAGAAGCAGCGGCACTCCTTCGACTCTGTGAAAGTCAAATTGAGATCATTGAACATTACGTATATGCTGCTCTTCCCAGCAAAACTCAAAGTCATCTACAAGGACAAGGCGCACTTCTTCAGCCATCCGGAGGACGCATGGCAATGGCTGGAGGAGAGACCGATCCTCAATAGTCGGGAAACGGCAGGGAGAGAGGAGCTGGTGAGGGCAGCGCAGGACAAGGCGCGGTGGGGCTCGCCAAAACAGCAGAGGAGGAGATCCTGGAGACTTTACTCGAGATACACAGGCACCCCATACCATTCACGCACATCGGCAGGATCCAGGAGGGGGAGATCGGAATCACCCGGGACGTCGAGGACGGCTCACAGAACTCAGGAGGGGTCACGGGACCAGGCACGCTCGGAAGGGGAAGGAGAACACCTCAGGGACTCGGATGTAGAGGACGAGGCGTCAGACACGGACCAACGCTCCTTACACCCACTGGAAACAGAGATCCAGCTGTTGGAACAGGACGTATCCGACAAACACTGCAGCACAGTACCGACAACACAAGACTCACATTCGTGAACCTGGAAGAAGTGGATGATCGGATTGTCGGCCGGGACACGGCCATGACACGCAAGTGGCCAACACCCTTTTAGTTGTTGTTTCTCTTTTCCTTTCGTTGAATCTTTTTGTGTTTTCAGGTACAGTTTACTTGTTAGCAACAACGGTTCTTTACAGTCTGGACAAGAGCCCAGGAGTGGTGCATAGCCTTGTCGGGGGTACAAGCCCGACGGGGGGGGATACAGCACGGGCCATTATAGGCGGCTCTTGCGGGCCATAGTTCTATAGAGGGAGGGAGTGGGGGGGGTGACAGACCGACTTCTACTAACAGCTTGGACCTTGATGGGAACGAGTCTGGAAGGGGAGAGAGGTGGGGTGGGGGGTGGGAGAGGGCACGGGGGAATTTCACCAAGTTGGGGAAGTTGGGGAGGGAGTTGGACAAGGAATAGCGCGAAGAGGCACAATCTGAGGAATGGAAGTCAACATTGTCACACACAGCCGCTAGGGTCGCCTACTGACCTCCAGAAGACCTACACAGTATGGCAGGTACACTAACAAGCACAGACGGTACACACAAGGGGATCTCCATTATGACTTGGAATGTTAATGGCCTGGGCTCCAAAATAAAGAGGGGACTAGTGAATTCATACATAAAGAGGACCGCCCCGGACCTCATCCTCCTGCAAGAAACTCACCTTAGGGCGGGAAAATGTACATTCATAGCGAGGGGGAGATACAAAGTCTTGAATCACGCGGGCTACACGTCAGGCGCCAGGGAAGCCGCAATCTTAATTAACAAAACACACCCCTTCACGCGCACATGGACCGATACACAGGGAACGTATGTGGGAGTGCAGGGAGTGTGGTACAGACAACGCATCACAATCATCTCAATATATGCTCCACCAAAACTCCAACCACGCACACTTAGGGAGGTAGCGTCCATCTTACTAGAAACGGCGGATACGATGCAAATAGTGGGGGGGGACTTCAATGATCTCATGTCGGAAGAATTAGATCGTTCAGGGGCAACACGCAGAGGGGGGACACAAACAGCCCTTGCGAAATACGTGGCGGACATGGGACTCACTGACGCATGGCGATGGCGACACCCGACGCAAGAGACATTCTCCTTTTACTCAGGGGCTCACAAAACCTTCTCCAGGCTAGACTATATTTTTGTTGCAAGACAGTACCTGTCGGAGGGGGATGAGCTCACATACAAGGCAAGGGGAATATCAGATCACTCCCCCTTATATGCGCTATTAGGGAAGAACACCGAAAGGCTTGAGACGGAATGGCGCTTGGCAGCATGGGATATTCAATCCCCTGAAATAGTACGGGGTCTGAGGGCAGACATAAAAGTGTACGTAGCGGAGAACAAGGGCTCAGTGGAATCTAACATTACCTTCTGGGAGGCCATGAAGCCGGTGGTGAGAGATAGGCTTAGAGGGAGGCTGCGGGGCGAACGCAGCAAACGGCACAGGGAGGCAGCAGCGTTAGAACTTGAAATCCTGACCCTGGAAAGACACTACCTTGTGAATCGAGGGGAAGGTATACTGCGGCAGCTGCAGGACAAACAGAAGGAGTATAGGGAACTGGTCTCTAATGAGGCGAAGATGCAAGCCCTAGCAACGGTACACCGCCTGTATGATGTAGGCGACAAGTCAGGCAAGCTCCTGGCGTGGCTTAGCAGGAAAGAACAAGCCGCGAGGTGGGTGCAAAGAATCAGAAAGGATGGGGGAGGCCTGGAAACTACCGACAGGGGCATAGCAGAAGCTTTCGCACTACACTATGAGAACTTCTATAGAGGCCGGGACCTCGGATCAGTGGACGAGGCCTTACTCTATATGGAAAATCTAGATATCCCAGTGCTGGATGAGGAACTCAGCACCCCTTTGGAGGTGGGAATCACACTGGAGGAGATCTCCACAGCCATCAATAAATTAAAAACGGGGAAAACACCGGGGCCCAACGGGTTCCCGGCGGAATTCTTTAAAAAGACAGCCGACCTCTTGACGCCTCATCTGTTGGCTCTATATGTTGAAGCATACGGACTAGGGAGACTCCCTCGAGACCTAGCATTAGCAACCATAGTGCCGATATACAAACAGGGCAAGCCGGAGGACGATTGTGCCTTATACCGCCCCATCTCACTCCTAAATATGGAGGTCAAAGTGCTGGCCACAATTCTGGCGGCGCGCCTACGGACGGTGGTCCCAGACCTTCTACACACAGACCAGTCCGGATTCTTGCCGGACAGAGCGACAAAACTCAATCTCCGACGGACCCATAACTGGCTCCAAGAAATACAGGGTAGAACGGATCCGCACTGGTTCCTGTCCTTGGACGCTGAAAAAGCGCTCGATGCGGTACATTGGCCCTTTCTCATGGCAGTGTTGCGTCGGTTTGGCTTTGGCCCACACTTTCAGAAATGGATAGGGTTGCTCTACGTGGCGCCGAAGGCGCGAGTACGAGTAAATGGGTGCCTCTCACGCGAATTCCGGGTGGAGAGGGGCACCATTCAAGGATGCCCGCTGTCCCCCCTCCTTTTCACTCTCACCATAGAAATACTGGCGGCCAAAATTCGTCAGAACCCAGAGATCCATGGCTTCAGGTGTACCGAGTCGGGGGATACTCAGGAAAAGGTTTCATTGTATGCAGAAGATGTACTGTTGTATATCACGAACCCCGAGGTCTCCATAGGGAAATTGTTCAGAGAGTTGGAAGACTTTGGGGCAATGGCAGGCCACACCATCAACTGGCATAAATCAGTCTTGTATACGCCACGGGGAGCAGTGCAGGGAGTACCGTTGCCGGACCGTCTACTCACCACCACTGAGGGGTTCCAGTACCTTGGGGTATATGTCACCTTGGACAAAAAGCTCTCGTTCCAGAAAAATGTGGAACGGATACTGAAGGAGGAAGTAGAGGATATGACAAGATGGAGACAGTTACCGCTCACCCTACTGGGAAGGGAGGCGATGTATAAGATGATTACCCTACCCAAATTCCTCTACGCGCTTCAAAATGAGTACTATCCGCTTCCGACAAACACTATCACTAGAATCCACGCAGACCTGCGGTCATACATATGGCTAGGTAAACAACCACGCATTGCGCTCCAGACACTCCAACGACATCAATATAGTGGGGGGATTTCATTACCGAACCTGGAGGCATATTACTGGGCGGAACACCTGATCCCCATTAATGACTGGCTGCACGCACCAGCGGATCACCCAACATATGCACTAGAGAGGCATAAATTAGCCGCACACAATATACTCCACTATCTGTATGGGGGAAAGGCGGAGAGAACGCTCTTGCCAGCGTCTTTGATCACGATTAGAGCATGGTCCCGAGCTACTAAATCCACGGGATGGGAGGGGCGGGCAACACGTCAGACACCACTGTGGCACTGCAAATGGTTCACGGAACTCCATAAACTGAAAGGCTTCCAAAGGTGGGGCGACATAGGGATTTCCACTATTGGGGACGTGATTAGTAAAGGTGAGCTGAAGACATTCGCGATGCTGCAGGCAGAGTTCGGATTACACCACACACAACGATACAAACACCTACAGCTAGTACACGCCTGGAATGCACAGCAGATATCACTACAGGACATACCGGAATATGCACCTTTGGAAGGGAGACTCCTACAGGAGCAGATGGTACACCAGGCAGTGTCGCTTACATATAAAACCCTCACAAACAATATGTTGGGTACTCTGGCGAAACTCAGAGGCACATGGGAGGCGGATGTGGGGCAGCTGGAGGACTTAGACTGGGAACTGATACTGATGCATCCCCGAGAAGTCGCATTTAAGTCACGGTTGAGGCTAATCCAATTAAATGTGCTACACAGGACATACTTCGACCGGAGGCGTCTCCACAAGATGGGTAGGATAGCGGATGCCACATGTCTTCGATGCAATACTGAACAGGGAGATTTCTACCACACCATATGGTCCTGTGTGAAAATTCAAACGTATTGGTCTCACATCTTCACAGAATTGGGGGAGGTGTTGGGAACAGAGCTAACGCTAGACCCGAAACTGGCGTTATTGGGAATGGTGACCGAAGTAGACCTGCCGCGCCCACACATAATTTTCCTGGTGCTGGCGCTGGTGGTGGCGAAAAGGGACATAGCAAAATACTGGGGGGTGGCGGAGCGGCCAGAGATTGAGGAATGGAGGAGAGGTCTGGACCTCTATATGGCAGCAGAACGAGTGACATACAAAGCTAGAGGCTGTCCAAAAAAATTCCGAAGGATATGGGGCAAATGGAGACAATACCATGGCCTTGAGGTAGGGCACATAGGAGGCAACCCATAGAGGGGCAGAGGGCGGGGATGGGCGGGAGGGGCCACCTGATAACGACGAGTACCCATACAAGACCGAGATGGTGACTCATTTAGAGACTCCGTGCATACGAGATGCTATATTGTGTTATGGGAGTGAGGGCAAGCACTACTACACTATACACGAATGGAACCGGCGGACTGGTGACGCATTGTTTGATGAACTTGGGAGCTGACTATCACCCCTTGAGGGGGACGTGCTATTAGTTTGTAGGGGGTAGGGGGGGAAGGGGGGGGGGATGTTGTGGGAGAAAAAGACAAAAGCAGGATCATGGGGTTCCATGTGGAACGCGTAACATTGGAAACATTTGCACACTACTGGAATACCTAGGTGTTGCCGCCCGGCCTCTGGGTTGTGGGCATAACGGCTGTGGACAAATACCATGATGTAAGTTTGACATATTGGGATGGGCATGCCACAACTGTATTCTTTTCATACCTGCGCAAAAATAAAGTTTAAAAAAAAAAAACACTAACAACGCACAACCTTCTCTCTCATGTACATAAAGTGTAAAAGGTTTACTGTAGTCGGGGGTACCCAACACCGGAGCAGAACACAATGCATCACGCAATTCAGAAAAACTCTTCTGACATTCGTCAGACCAAGGAAGAGGGTGTGGTGTGTCCTTAAGAGTAAGTGCCAACAAAGGTTTCGCTAGCGAAGAAAAATTCGGAATCCACTGTCTACAATAAGAGGGGATACCTAAGAAGGCACGCACCTCTCTCTGTGTGCATGGCACAGTCATTTAGGCAATCGCTTGAATACGCACTGGGGTCAATCGCCTTCCCTCCTTCGACAAGAGATGACCTAAGTAGGTCTCTTCTTGGCGGCAATACTGCAACTTTGAAAGTGCCACTTTATGATGAAGGTCAGACAGGTGTCGCAACAAAGAAAGAGTAAATTCTTTACAAATCTCTTCATCATTAGCAGCAACCAACAGATCATCAACATACTGGATAAGAGTAGCACCAGAAGGCAATGCAAGAGTTTCAAGCTGAGTTTTCAAAGCCTGACTATAAATGGAGGGACTCTCACAATAACCTTGATGAGCGCGCTTAAACCGGAAACTGTGGCCTCCTAAAGAGAAACCAAAAATATCACTACTTTCCTCAGCAATCGGAATACTGAAGAAAGCGTTCTTCAGATCAATAACAGAAAACCAAGCAGCTGAGGTAGGGATCATAGTCAATAAAGTAGTAATGTCCGGGACAATAGGAAACTGTGGCACAATGATCTTATTGACCTCTCGAAGGTCGATCACAAACCGATACACAGGTGGCTGAGAAGAGTCAGTACGCTTAAGAACAGGCAGAACAGGACTGTTACACACATCAGGGAAATCACTTTCTTACCCACCGTAAGATGTACTCCCGAAGGAGAACAATGTAATGTTGCATGCAATCTTTTCAACAACTCCAAACCCAACAGATTCTCGCCACAGCCAGTCGTTAGAATACGGGGAGCCTTCAATACGCAGGGACCAATAGAAAGGGGCAAAGGACAAGAAACCGGGTTACGAACTGGGGCGCCAGAAAATCCTACTGAAACATTGGTCAAGCCAGACAAAGGTGCGCCGGGGAGTTTAGAGTGCATGATAGAACTCTTTTCTGCACCAGTATCCAAAAGAAAAGGTTCTGCCACACCTGATGTAATCACTTCAACATAAGGTCCACTCTGGTCTATTGGAACTGACACTACTCCCTCCCTTTGTCCATGGCTGTCCTAACTATCATTAAAACCAGCACTCTCACTTCCAACATAATAATCATCAGTGTAGTACTGAGCGGACTGGACGGTCGGAACATTCTGTTGGTCAAAATAATTCATAGAATTCTGAGGGGAAAAGGAACGTTCATTCTGGGGAAACGTACCACGTCCCCTACCCCTAGGTACTTGTTGGAAACCACCACGACCTCTCAGACCAGACATACCATTTGCACACTGTAGCAAGATCGGGCAACTATTCTTGAAGTGACCTTCTTCTTTACAATAAGCACACTGATTAGGGCCTAGCGGGAGTCGCGAAGCAAAAGACTCAGGCTTCTGCAACAGTTTCTGAAACTGTGGGGGTTGCTGAAACTGGGAAGGTTGCTGAAACTGACGCTGATTAGGGTGAGGCGGATAAGCCTGCTGCAGAAGAACTTTTGTTTTTAATTCTCTAGTCTTCTTCTCTACTTTATCCTTCTCATCTTTATCTCTATTCTCATAGTATTGTGCAGTAGCCAATATCTGGGCCGAAGAAGAAACAGCCCATGAACTCTCAGAGTCCTTTAACTTATTAGAAAGTTCAGGAAGTAAATTAAAAACAAACTTATCTACAAACTTTCTACGACCACCTTCTGTACTCATGTCCTGTCCACTATGATCAATGAATGTTTCCTCAAACCTAGTGAAGAAATCAGACACACTCTCGTCTTTCTTTTGTTTGCATGCTGCTAACTTGTCCCAATTCACCCGCAGAGGAGGCATCATAGTTTTCATTAAATTAATAATCCTACCAGGTAGTTCTACAACTAAGGGTTCAGGTTTGGCACCTCCTACCTGCCGACCATCTGCAGCAGTAATATTAACCCACGTATCTCCTAACTCTGGCGCGTGATCCTCGTGACGGATCTTCGCCCACAAGGGTTGAGGAACTACATTACCCATCAACATATCTATGGCAGCTAAGTTCATAACACACGCATCAACTGTCTGAGACAAGTCCTTGTAATAACCAGCAGGATTTTTATGGGGGTCAGGCAAGGTCTGCTTAAGAGCCAGGACCTCAGCTCTCTTCCAAGGGACATGCACCGACACTCGCTGGAAATGAGCCGGTGCAGCCGCAATACCATGAGCGGCATCAGCCACAACTCCCTTTCTCCATACAGGGGGAACCTCTCTCATAAGATACTGCTTCACTTTTCTCCTGACAGAAGGGTCAGGTTCGAACAATGACTGAGGTGTAAGTCTAGACCTAAAAGTGAGTAGTGTCTCTACCGCTTCCTCAACATCGGAACCCACTATCGTCCCTTTAGCAAATTCAGACTGAACATTAAGCAATTCCAGTGGAATTGAACCCAACTCATTATCTTCCCACTCCTGATGAAGGAAGGTACACATGACATCAAAAACATACCTTTGTTTTGGTGCCTCCCACTGTAGGAAGATATCCATAGCCACTTGTGGACTGTACTTGGAGGTATTCGAAACCCATCTACGAGCACGGAGATCTAACACTGCCCACTCTTCGGGACCAGGGAGCTGAGTACGTCTCTGCTTACGTTCAGAAACAGGGGTCATATTCAGTGACCCAAAGAAAGGAGACAAAAGACTAGTGACAGTCTCAGTCATTCGTTGCCGAGCAGAAGGAGGAGAAGTTGACATGAGGACAGGAGACAAAGTATTTTGAGTGACAGAGACGTAGGGACAGAAACAAAAGAAGTCGAAGATAAAGGAGTGTAAGGCAAAGGAGTTTGAGGCAAGGCTAGTGGCAAGGCTGGCGGCCCTTGAGGGGGCTGGGCCGGGGGAGGAAGAACCACCTGTGAAGCAACGGGTGGCTGAACAACAACAGGGGGTTGAACGACAACAAGGGGTGCAACAACTGGAGGTAACAGAGGTGCAGTAGCACCCTGCACATAAGGTAATCTCAGTAAATGTGACATCAAAGGATCCTTTTCAGGGTCTTCAGTCACATTTGAAAGGGGAGGCGGCAAAGCCGGGTAACATTTGTCAATGGCCATGCAATGTAGTCTATCTGACACTTCAATCGCACGATCTTCTTCATCTTCCTTAAACTGTCTAGCAGCTTGCATTACCGATGTATTCCTTTCCTTCCTATCTCTCTTAGCTTGCTTAATTTCTCGCTGTTTGGCTTCCTTACGCCAAAGGCTGAAAGAGTCAAACATTGCCGGCCGGGCTTTCTTCTTAAATAGCGCAACTTCTAGGTTATCTAAAACATCTGATTCAAAACTACCATGTTGGGGCCATCGTAAAACACCATCTTTCCTTGTATAACGGACCCATACTTCATTAAAGGTAATGGGGCCTACACCATGCTTTGAATAGAGCTCATAAGTTGGAGTTCCAACAGGAGGTTACGGACATGAGTCCTCCAATCGGGAATCCCAATTACAACTACAACAAAACCATTTCCTAAATTTGCTAAAACCAGGCATCTTTTAGCTCACTAGTCTTGCTTCAAACTTCAAGGGGTTATCAAAAATGATACACTCGCAAATATATGAACCCCTCGGCTTCGACTATTGCAATGGCCGAATCAAAACCAAGAAACAAAACAAAGTCGTGGGAGCGACCCACTTATACTTAACCAAAATGTCTCTCACGCCACCAGAAGACCGCCTAACGTCTCGCCTTACAAATCATCACAAGAGTGTCCAAGACAGGACGACAGTCAGGGCAGCAGTCCTTCGCAACCGTCGGAAAGGAGAAGCCTCGCAGAAAAAAACCTTCGGTCCACGTCGACATGCAGGGGTCAATGAAGTGGCGGCCGTCCTCCAGAATTTCCTCACGGGGCTCCTCACAATCTTTCGGCTTGGACCAGTACCACTGAAGTCGCCCCGTGTTGGGCGCCAGTTGAAGAACCGGGGTCTAACCCAGCGGCGTCAGGGGCACGCCTAAGATCTTCTAGTTCACCTGTCTTGGTATACAGAGGCACGGAATACTTCTGGATGGCATCAGAGACCAAGTTTATTAGCTGCAGCTAGTAACAGTGATCCTAGAAATACATCACGGTGTAAATTCTCAGGAGACTGCTCATTTTACTACGGCGAGACGTCTCCTTTTATACCCTATAATCACATTATAAATGTACACCCACTGCACAAAATTCTAGCCAATAAGGTACATTTTCAAACAAAGTATCACATAATAAAAACTCAATTTACAGTATCCCAACCAAAAAGTAAATTATTAGGAATGTCCCAAATTCAATCTCCACAAGCCGGACAAACCTATAATTGAAAGCATAACCCGTGTAATGAAGAAACATAAAAAAGAAACGGTAACAGATGCTGAACAAGATAAGGCATGTGCAAGGTAACTAAAAGTTAACGATGTCCTGAACATTGATTGGCAATCTCAGACAAAGATCGATCAGGGAAATTGGCTTTGCAAGGTCAGTTTCAGGTGAAGAGGTCAGTTTCTTACAGTTCATTTCAGAGTCAAAAAGAAACCTAGTTAATGTATACATGAACTAAGAAGGCCAGGCCACTTTATTCGCCAAGCTATCTTCAAAGGCCTACGTGAGGGCAACACAAAATGGTGGCACAGAACAAAATGGAGTCAGACTCGAGAATTACAAAACCTCACTTGCATTAATGGCTGACTTACTCTCACTGACTATCACACTCTCACTGACACTCTCACAGACTCTCACTCTCTCACACTCTCACAGACTCTCACTCTCACTGAGACTGACACTCTCACTGACTCTCTCACTCACACTGACTCTCTCACTCACACTGACTCTCACTGACACTCTCCCACTCTCACTCTCTCACTGACTGACTCTCCCACTCTCTCACTCACTCACTCTCTCTCACTGACAGACTCTCACTGACAGACTGACTCACTCACTCTCACTGACAGACTCTCACAGTCAGACTCTCACTGACTCATTCTCACTGACAGACTCACTGACTAACTCTCCCACTCTCTCACTAACTCTCCCACTCGTTCTCACTGACTGACTGAGTCACTCACTCTCATTGACAGACTCTAATTGACAGACTCTGCCACTCTCTCTTACTCACTGACTGACTCACTCTCACTGACTCACTCTCACTGACTCACTCTCACTGACAGACTCTCACTGACTCTCCCCCTCTCTCACTGACAGACTCTCCCACTCTCTCTCACTGACTGACTGACTGGCTCACTCTCACTGACAGACAGACTCTCCCACTCTCTTTCAATCACTGACTGACTCTCCCACTCACTCTCACTCACTTACTGACTCACTCACTCTCACTGACTGACAGACTCTCCCACTCTCGCTCACTGACTGACAGAATCTCTCTCACTGACTGACTCACTCTCTCTCACTGACTGACTGACTCACTCAGTCTCACTAACTGACTCACTCTCACTGACTCCCTCTCACTGACTCACTCTCACTGACTGACTCACTCTCACTGACAGACTATCTCATTCGCTGACTCTCCCACTCTCTCACTGACAGACTCGCACACTCTCTCACTCTCACACTCCTACACTCTCTCGCTCTCACTCTCTTACTTACTGACTCTCTCTCTCACTGACTGCCCCTCTCACTCTCTCTCACTGACTGCCTCTCACTCTCTCTCACTGACTGACTCTTTCACACTCTCACTCTCTCTCACTGACTGACTCTCTCACTCTCTCTCACTGACTGACTCTCTCAATCTCTCTCGCTGACTGCCTCTCACTCTCCCTCACTGACTGATTCTCCCACTCTCTCTTACTGACTGACTCTCCCACTCTCTCTCACTGACTCTCCCACTCTCTCTCAATGACTGACTCTCTGACTGACTCTCACCGACTGACTCTCTCTCACTGACTCTCTCTCACTGACTCTCACTGACTCTCTCTCACTGACTCTCTCACTGACTCTCTCCCACTGACTCTCTTTCACTGACTGACTCTCTCTCACAACTGACTCTCTCTCACTGACTGACTCTCTCTTGCTAAAAGACTGACTCCCTCTCACTGACTGACTCACTCTCACAGACTGACTATCACTGACTCACGCTCTTTCACTCACTGACTAACTGACTCTCTCACTCTCATACACTCATTGACTGACTGACTCTCTCACTCTCACTGACTGACTGACTCTTTCACTCTCACTGACTGACTCTCACGCTCTCAATGACTCTCACTGACTCACTCTCTCATTCTCTCACTGAATAACTCTCTCTCACTGTCTGACTCTCTCGCTCACTCTCCCTAACTGACTGGCTGACTGACCTTCACCCTCCTGTTATGTCCCCCCATAACAAAAAAAAACACAATAAGCAACCATTGGGACAGGCAGATACAAGTTGCCAGCATTTTAGGGACAAAAAAAACCTCAACATTATTTTTATTATTTTTTTTAATATGGTCGTTCAGTTGTACATAAAGCTTTTTTGGTCCTATCTAAGGTAACAAAAATGCTTCTGACACTTCTTTATTATAACGTTTCAGCATGCTGCAGGCTTCTGTATGATACCAAAGGGGATGATGGACGGAACGTTTGAGCAAATCAAACACTCACCCCCAGTCAACTGATCTGAGTTGAATGCATCACCATTCTTTAGCTCACTCAGCCACCTCAGTTCAGACATGGCCATATGCAAATCAGCCTGACCCTGTGCCTCATGGGAACAGTCCAGCCCGAACTGCCAAGCCATGTCTTCCCTGGACCGGAAACAAGAATCCTGGGACCGGTTTCTGGCTAATCAGCTGTCATCAGCCAGGCTAGCTTGAATCCAGTGGCAAAGTGAGCAAGGGACCCACGTCTGGGCATACCCTGCCAACTTAGGGCGAACAAAGTGATACCAAAGGGGATGATGGACAGAGCGTTTGAGCAAATCAAACACTCACCCCCAGTCAGTACAGCACAGCTTAAAGACATAGGTAAAGGCAATATATCTGGATAAAGACTGATAAGTTCCCAAAGCTGAGACCTATTGGCTATGCCAATGCTTGTTAAAAGTCCTGAAGTGA